>NW_013565846.1:0-159518 GCF_000499605.1 Eimeria maxima | reverse complement strand
TATATATATATATATATATATTCAAATGTTCATGGTATATATCGCATGCTTACATACCATATTTGCTCAAGTGCACATTCGTCTATTATGTTAACAGGCATTCTACAAATATCTACATGTATAGCTACAAATGCTCGCACGTCGGCTCTCCCGTTGCTCCTTTGTGCCGTCCTTAGCACCGGCATCGGAAGGCAGCAGACGGTGGATCAGAACAAAGTCCCCTCCAGTGCAGGACTCGGGGAAGAAGTGGCCGATGATTCCATCAACCCACAGCCCTAAAATATATATGTCCGTTTCTATCTATATTCGTGATGCGTGCATATATATGCATGTGCATATATTCAGCCAGGGGATTCCTAGGGAAGCCACAGTTTGTGTGTGCGGTGCCTACATGGTGTGCAACTGCCTTCCAAATTCACAGGAGAGAGGAACGAAGATGTGTGCAAGATTATCGAGAATAGAGATGGAAATACATGATGCAATAATAAGTAATAACCACACTGTCACTACTATAGAAAGACCAGAATGTTACTATGATGGCGCCGCGTCAGCGTTGTTAGAATAATATACTCCATCAAGTCCGGGCCTTCAGCTCCGGCAATGCGTTGGCATCTTCTTTAGTAGCTTCCTTGCCGCACGAGTCTCGGCAAGGCCAGAGCTTGGCTGTTGCATCTAACGAAACTGCAGCCAAACAACAAAAAGCGCGCAGTGCAACATGTGGTAGTACCACCACGTTCGCCGAGAGCTGGAAAGCCGGAGCAATGTCTCTTTCTTTGCCCTCCTAATCATTCGTCTAACCGCTTGCTATGGTCCCTGTTTGCGTTCATACTGGGCAAAGCACAGCACCATGTCTACTAGAACAGAATTAACCATGCTGCAAGTACGACAACGGAACAGAGCGGCGACTGCAACGCAACAAGGGCTATGCCTACCGCTAGCCAAGACATCGGTCTTCAAGTCGTAAGCCAAACTCGTCACGAACTGTGAATGGGCATTCTCAATCGTCCGCTCGCAATCGCCTGAGATGTGGGAGAAAATCCAACAAGGTGCTGGCTAGCTGTTGAATGAATCGAGGCTGTCCTTTATGAAGCGGCACGCGCCAGTAGATTTCCAGTTCTCAATTTCTACTGTCATGAACCGTGTACAAGTCATCTGATGTGCAGCTATGGTGGAATTCACCTGTTAAAATGTTCCAAGTGCGTATGCTTCGGTCGTCGCTGCACGAGATAATGTGCTCTCCTGTCGGATGTACAACAACATGTCGCACCCAATTATCGTGGCCAATCTGAACGTAACAGGCAGAACACAATATTAGCAATGCCCATACAGTCGCAAACAAGAATAAGCGAAAGAGCCACGGAAACGGCTGCAATGTTGCAACGCCAGCCGAAGGCCAACGGCCAAATCCTGCACTTCAAGAAAGATATTCTTTAGTCCACCGGAACTCACGAGGGTTTGCATGCAGCTGCCTCCAATCACATCCCAAATTTTTATTGTTTTGTCGCGGCTGGACGAAATTAAAACCAAACCGGCCAGCCGCAGGACGTGAGTGTCATTCCCCTCGCGTTCGGCGTCGGCCATGGCTTTCATGTCCTAAAGAACGAAACGGACAAGAGAATAAGGGCAATATCCCTGCAGATGATACCAATATGCTGACTTATTGCACAGCGTATAAAATACTTTCCGACAGAGTCAATGAGAAGCCCTCGCCCTCTTCCCCCCTATCTGTCTCACCAGCATTGAAGCAGGCAGAGGAGGAGGAGCTTTCCTGTGCCGGTGCATGTAACGCAGCATCGCCTCTGTAGCGAATATGACCGATTCAACGACATGTTCATGGCCCACCAGTTCGCGCACAGCTGAAGAGAAGTCCGGCCTCCAAATTACAACCCTGACATGAACACCGCACGCCGCGCCTAAACCGTGAACCCGAAGAGCCAAATCAGCGCTGGCCAGTGGTTATGAGGGCCACACGCTGTAGAGCGTTAACCCCAAAACCTAAACTCTACACCGTAAACCCTATACCGTAACTCCTTGAGGCACGGCCGTCCTCCTTGTCGCCTCAGTGCCATTGTTGTCTATTTCTGAAAAGGAATCCAACAAAGGAATGGCCAAAGTGAAAGCAAGTCGTCTGCAGTTAACGGCGAGCGGATTTACCTTTGGTCGTTCCCACCAGATGCAAAGAAAGGAGCAGGCTTCAGCTTCGCCTCGGGGACGCACAAACAGCGCACCCACGAGCCTCCCCCTGATCCTGCTGCTCCCCATCCCCCAGAGGCGTCTGTGGCTGTAAATGTTTTCAGACAGAGCCCTGACTCCGCGTCCCACAACTTCACGCTGCCGTCGCGAGAACAGGACACTATGCAGGGACTAGCGTCAGCGGACACAGCGGCAGCAGCTCCTTCAGCCTCCCTTGCCAAACTGCCTCCGTTGCGAAGATGCAATGGACGCGAACCAACGGGGATTTTGCTGCTTTGGCTAAGGCAAAGAAAGGCAACTGCCTGAAGCAACACCACAACTCACGGGCCAGCCAAGACAACCTGATACTAAATGTCTCTACTCGAGAGCCGTGCAGGATTTGAGGTAGTAGAAGGCCAACCCCGTAACGAAGGCACTGTACAATTTTTATGCAAGTGCTGGTACAGCCAGCATTCTTCATTCACAGAGCCACCGACTTCATGAATAGTAATTGTTAGCACTGTTGTTGCTGTTGCATGCAGTGACGGGTCTACTTAAAACGCACTGAGACAGAATCGTTATGGCCGCGCAAGGTCTGCTTCAGTGTATACGACGTCTGCACGTCGAATAGCCGAATCGTCATATCGGTAGAACAGGTGGCCAACCTAAGTACGGACAACAGTAACCCAAGGGGAGACAAAGGAATCAATCACGACAAAGCGAAACTCCTCCTCCCTTGTCAACCCTGTAGCACTTAACACACTAACATTCATGTCCTGTATTTGTATTGCTCTAGTCTTCACAATATTGTGGAGCAATGCAAACGCCTCACCAGCGACCCGAAGAGTCGAAAGCCAACCCTGTGACCGAGGCATTGTGGGCCTTGAATGTGCGCGAAGCCGCAGCAGTGCTGCTCCCCTCTATGACGATGACCTGAAAGAGATGGAAGACGGCAGCGAGCGAAACTAGCAACACCAAATATGTGGTTCTTTCGGCACCTCAGATGTGCAGACACTGTCACTAGCGTTGTGGGTTTGTTGGCTGGCCTCACACGAACGTTGCCGTCGTCTGCCCCAGCCAAAAGCTGCGGCAGAAGCGGGTGAAATGCGCAGCAAATAAGAGGCTGTCTTTGTGCAGATATAACACTGGACGGCTTAGGACTTGGAAGCCCGGCAGCCTCCTTGCTTCCCGACCCTGCCGCTGCAGTTGTGAACAGATTCAGCTGCTGCCCTTGCTGTTGTAGCTGATGCTGCAGCACTGTCACGCGGGCCTGTAGGCGAGCCGTTGCAGCCCACCGCTTGGGTAAAGTTTCGCTGTCGAACTTCTCCTCCCCCCTGGTACTGGAGGTGGCAGCTGAAAACTGAACACAAACAGCAACAACGTTGCAAGACTGAAATTCGCGCACCGGGCGGATTTCTCTGTTGCTTCATCTGGAAGACAGAACCAAATCCCCTCACAAAAGGCGAAGTGAATTGTGAGCCAGAAGCCCTTTTTCGTAAAACATAAACCCCAAACCCTTGGGACTGCCTGAGAATGGGTCACTGGAAGGAGTACTTACATCAATATGGGCCTCTCTTTCGAATGCTTTGTGCGTCTCCGGGAACTTTGACTCTAAGTACAGGGCAATGGCCAGATGGAGCTGCTGCTCCTGTCGGGCTCTCAGTGCCATCTTCTCAAGAGTTCAGCTGCTTGCACTTGTGGAAGTACAGCTGACTTCCTTCTGTTTACAATGTGTGCAGCTGCAGACAAGGCCTGTGTGCGCCTGCATGCTCTGGTCGTCACCGATCACCGGCGTTCAGCAGGAGGAATAGAATTGACAGGAAGAAAATCAGAGCATCTCTTTAATAGCTTGTAATGAACACAGAGACGCGGCGAGCTCCACAAAAATGAATGCCTCACGACACAAAAGACAGCGGCGCATGCCGGTGGTCGCAGCAAACCTTGTTCGCCTTCCTCGCGTAGATCATCAAAAGCAACAGCCCACCAGCCAAAAATTAGTAATACTAATCATAGCCGAACCTAAATACTCCACCGTTTTATTTCTCTACGCACATCACTCGGTATCATGAGCTTCCAACTGGCCACTCTGCGGGTGCTCAAGTGGTGGACCGCCAGAAGCTGTCTTGAGGCAGCCCAGCATTGCAGCCGCCGTTTCGATTTAATGGCCCTGTAGTTTCAAGTTAAACATGTGAAATACACACAACCTTTCTGTTTTATTTTGCAGACATCAGGCGCCCTCTTCTGCATTCAGCTTCCGTACAGAGCAGCTGGGCCTCCGCTCACGCACGGCACACACACCACTCAAATCACCGAAGCCACTGTGATGCTGTGTCTCTCGCTTCTCCCTTACTTCATAATGTATCTGGCTTTAATGTGGACATTGTCCATAGCATTTTCCGCCAAGTTGCACTTCTTCTTGGAGGGGAATGTCTAGCGATGTCTATAAGAGCTTACCTCGCAGAGGCTGCGCCGTTGGGATGCAAGTATTGCCTTGCCCATTTGAATGCACAGGGCAATCATGTTCTTCTTCCAAAATACCCGAGCTACATAGAGTCGAATTCAATGAAGTGGAATCTGCTTAGGACGACCCCAGCAATACAGCATGGCGATACGTAGTTCCGCCAGGATATCGGATCTGCAAGGGCTGTGCATAAATAAGACCGGCAGTGTACTTCATGCTGCTGTGTCAAGAGCAGCACGCACGTCTAACCTGGGCAACTAGGACCTGACTAGTATTTTATAGTTGTACATAGTGCAAGTTGATGACTGAGAATGCGCAGATCATTTCCCCGTTGGAAGCCCCCAAGTTTGAACTACCTGTTCAGGCCACTCTGCCTGGACAGTTGAAGACCATGCAAGCAAAGAGAACTCTGTGCCCGCGTTCGGAGCGACGATACAAGAGGCAGTTCAAAACCATAACCAACCCAAAATCAGCGGGCCTACCAGCGTCGTCTACTTTTTTCGTGAATGCAAACGCCCACATCTATACAGACACATGTGCATCAGTATATATATGCACATCCATTTGGACATATGCATGCTTACACTTCTACATAAACTTATTCATACAAATGCAGATTTCAAACATGAAACTACTGACCGGAGGACCTGACCAGTACACCCTCTGCGGGTAGAACAGAGTGCTGGGCTATGGCATTCCTCCATTGGAAAAAAGAAGATATGGGTACATATGTACAGTGATAAGTAAGCCTCAGGACTCTTCACTTGTCCCTTCTGGCTTATATCGCTGGAACATTCAGTGTCAGTGCGCGTGAAGTGGTGGCTTGCGGGCCCTGCTAGTTTCAAGTGCCAGTTGGTTCATAACCCACTTCATCCTTCCCTGAGTGGCTATGAGTGCAGTGCACAACGTATGGGAAGCGTAACTGCTTGGCGGGTCGTTTAGAAGAGGCGCGGCGAGCGCTGAACCAAAGTCAGCTTCGGGCACTAAGTCGGCCATGATGGTCAGCACTGCAGTATAGGAGAGGAAGTGCGTTAAAACAGGATTCAGGAACACCGAGTCCACGTGGTTCATGCTTGCGAGGGCGCCAAATGTTCGCTTCAAAAAGTTACCTGCGTGCAAGTCGGTGCGTGTCCAGAGACGGCCGAAGAAGTTCGGCTCCGTTGGATTCTTAGAGGCGACAACCACCTCATCGAAGTCGTCCAGCATAATCTGCAGACAGGGACGCATGGTAGTCAAGCACCGAAGCCCCTTTTTGCATGCGTATATTATACATACCCTTTAGACAACCTATTGTGTTATGCGGGAAAATGTACGTGTACACATCTGTGGTGCTATGTGCCTTTTGCTTGTGGCAGCAAGTGCTAAACTGAATGTTGAAAGGGGGTTCCCTGCTATTGAATCCCCCGTCTTGAAAACTGCAGACTTCAAACATGCTTTTGGGTTGGACATGGCTTGAGGGGCGGTGAACAGTGAACTTAGGACGGCTGCCTGAAGCATGCCATTATTTTAACCGCGTCAGCTGACCCTGTAATGAAACGGTTTCCTCCATTGCAATCCATGGCCGAGTGCTGGCTCGCCGTTAAGTGTGGTGACAGGATCCATGCTAGTGGCAATGTCATGTATAAGCACGCCGGTATTCATGAACTCTTTGTACGCCATCTCGTTGCCCCACTGCTCATGACACAGCCATAGGGACACGAAACTATCCATTCCGCGCATTCCTCAGTGCGTTCGTACTACCGTATAACTAATACACTGCTCAGGGCTGGCACAGCCAGCTACACAGCTGAAAAGCGTGAATTTGTGGGCTTACCGCGGGGGCACCGAAAGTTACACAGCGAACCTGAAGAAGCCCTGCATCCAGCAGGGAGCGAGCCTTGTTCGCGAGGTACCAGGCAGCTATTTGGGCGACGGCCCCCCCTAGCGAATGGCCGGTGAAAAGTAACACCTGCCGCTTTCCTGTGGCTTTAGATTTCTCCTTCACTTCCCGCAGGTCATCTTCCAGCATTGCTTTGAAGATATGTTTAAAGGCAAACAGGAACCCAGAATGGACTTTACCCTCTCCCGAACGGGACAGCTCTGGGTCTACTGTCGTTTCCCACATGGTATTCAGGAGCCACATCTGCAATTTGTTCGCACAATGATATTTCGCAACAGATAACGGACTTCCTTTACTGTGGCACTACATCACCGGCAACAGTGAAACGGCGTAACCCGAACTACTAGCTGACGTACTTTAGGAAACGGTGTGCCCCGAACTACCCATATCTTGTCTACGTAGTCGTTGTTTTTCTCATCGATTTCCCAAGTCACCCATTCGGGTTCTCTTTCGAGTCGGAAGAGCCAAGGTGATTCTACAGGCCGGAGATAAGTTGCATCAATTCCACACCTGTCTTCATGTACCTTCGGCGGACAGGGGACCGACGCTTCGCTCACTGGGCAGTTCCAGCCGAGGACTCCGAGAGATCTCCAGAAATCCATGCGCCCCCACTGCGCAGATAGCTGCCCTTTTGGTGCCTTCAGCTTGTCAAAGAAATCAAGATCTGTCAGGTGTCGAGGGCATGACCGAAAGCGTTGGCTGTCATGAGGCCTGCTCGGGTCTACTCGAAACCGCGGTGAGAGGTCATCGTGCCGTAACGGACCTGCAGGCATGGAATCTCTTCCCCCCTCCGACGCATTAATAATATGGGTTACCATCCAAGTAACTTGCTAACAGACGACACCGCACCTTGCGTTTGTGTATGGCGTCAAATAGATGAAGCTTGGTCCCGTGGAACATACCTGCTTCAGCTACTTGCACGGTGCCAACGCGCGTGACCTTCCACGGTTTAAAGAAGAAAGTACTTGCATTGAGGTGATGACTCCACTGCCACATGGATCCGGTATCCATCGTGACCAGATGCAAAATCCACAGGTTGTGCCACGAGTCGTAAACTCGTTTCTTCCAATCTGCCGGGGAGTTAAATGGCTTGCGCTCCCCAGCTCCGCGATGTGTCATTCTATTTCCGTCGTATACGCGGGGTTTCCAGTCTGAAGGTATGTTCACGGGAAATGCAACTTCAGCTCCTACCTTCCGCAAGTAATCGTAAATAGGGTAATCCTTGTAGTCAGGGCTGTCTGGGCTCGGGTTGCGCACAGCGTCTTGCCAGGACTTCTCAGGGTATTCTTCGTACGTAGTACACGTAGTGGCTGCACGTACATACAGCAGACATTGTAATTTCACTCTGGAATGTGGGGCCCAACAATAGCAATGGAAAGACATCACAGCCACGGCCCCTGGGCCTACGCTTATGGTATAGACAGTAGTAAAGTAAAAGCCGTAGCCTGGATGACATACCAAACTGAATGAGGTCCTTGAGTGGGAGCAGAAGTTTCAGGTCTTTTACAACAATGCTGTTCAAAGCTTCTCCAACGTTGGCTTCCAGCATGTTGACATTCATACCGGCGAAGGCCTCGACAACGTGCCATGCAAGGCGCAAGCTGCTTGATGTAATAAGTTTCCGAATCCATTCTTTCTTGTGCCGCGTGAAGGCAAGATTAGAAGCAATCACAAGGGCAGTTTTCAGCCTCGGGTGTAGCACACTTAGGCTTTCAGCATCCAACGCCTTGATGTTCACAGCGGCGTCGTCCAGTTGGGAAACAACGCAAGCAGGATCCGAAGAGCTGCGCGTGTTTCCACTTCCAGAGAAGAAAAAATTATTGCACACGCGCAGGGACTCATATGCTTTCTCGTTGAAGTCGCGGTCGAGCCCCAGGCGCGTCATATCCACTGATTGCGTTAAATCCCCTAAGGTGGTCTGCAACGTGGTTTCCAATGCTTTAACAGCCTCCCTTCTTCCGTAATACGGCGCCTCTTGAAGAAATACCTTCGGGCATGGGCCAGATGAACGGCCGTTTGCGTCTATGGAAACCACAGGGGATGCGCCGACTCCCAATGAATGATTCAGGAAACCGTGGGAGGGAACAGCACGTGCAGCTTGGGCACGGTCTCCTCGCGGGCAGTCATCGCGGTCTTCTCCAACGAGCACATAAGGAACTGGGGCATTTGTATATTCTGCCATGAGCACTGCAACATCATTTTCACCTGCGAATTCATTCAACAGTTCGGCTGCTCTGTTTTGTTGTGAGGTAGGCTGGTGTCCACTGGACACTCCTTCTGGGTCGAGCACCTCATGTGGAGCACAAAATACACGAGGGAGTGAACAGAAAGCAGCGAAGAAAAAGAAGGAAATATTTGCAAGTGAACAATGGGCCATCATGGTTCGCCTATGCGGAGTTCACGGATGCACTGCGTGGCCATAGCAGCTTGTTAAAATTTTATCGCGTTTCCCACAACCCCCTGAGTTTCTCTTTCTCCTTCTTCCTCCGTTTAATACTATTTATGTATTCTTAGGGCTTGAAGGGGAAACCTGGACTTGGTCGCAATAGACACCGCCAGGCGTTGCCGACGACGTCCAGGTCACCGGCAGCAGGAGTGAAGGGGGCGTGCTCGAGGGGATGAGGGGAGGCCACACGCTGCTCCTGCAACTAGAAAAAAAATAATAAGCAAAACTCAAAGCTTTGCCCATTCTGAGAACAGTCGGAGATGGAAGACGGCCGCAGCGTGCCAGTCACCTCCGGTTCTCCCACGGCACGCTCAAGCAATGTGCCTGCCTGCCTCCGATCCCTTGTTGAAATAGTTAAGCGTTTGCTTGCTTGGTCTGCTAGTTGCTTTGCCACTCAGTAATGATACTCAGGCACAGTAAAAAAGAAACATCTGCGCCTGACCGTCACAATCTGCTCCCCCGAGCGAGCAACGGCTGAGCCCAAAATGGCAGGAGGACTTTGAAATCGTCTCAAGAGTAAGCCCTAACAAACTTGGAGTCTCATCACAAGCATTTGATACCTAAATTTATTTTTTTAACCCCTCGTTTTATGGCCATCATCCCGGTGAGCGAACGGACGGAAGCCCGTGTTCCTCTGCACCGCGAAACGAGAAACAGGTTAGGTAAAGTGTATTCCGGTGAACAAAATAGCTAATTGCTGCATTCTTATTCGTTTGGCTAGCTTTCTCTTTGTGAAACCGGTTTGAAGTGAAGGCAACCCGCCTGCAGGAAGAGCAGAACCACTGAGGAAAACAGCATTCCCTGTTAAGTGAGCCCAGTGAACCTCCTGTGGCGCTGTGGCACACACAGCATCTTCCGGCCTTAAGCAGCATTGTCTAGGACTACGCAAAAACTCTACAACGACTTCCGCTGGAAACCTTAGGGGACACACGGAATCGTAGTATTACCACAAACTCTCATTCGGGTTTTCTTCCCGTCATTGCTACACTAGGACCCCTTGCTGCGTGCCCTTAACGGGCGGAAGTTCTGTCATGTACACACTAAATGCTACCTACGTGCAATTGATATATGACACTATGCAACTCCACAGCAGCGAATTAAAACAAAGGAAGGGGCAATGGCTTCTTATGTTCAAGCGGAATAACAGGGACAGGCAAACGACACTTCACCGCATATCAAGGACTGACACATAAGAAGATATATCTGTAATGGAGAAAAATATACAGGTGACACGAGCTGCTGAGAGTTTATTCAACACTTGTGGAGGAAAATTAGTGAGACAAGCTTTGCAGCGGCGGAATTTTTGTGATCAACATGAAAACGGCAATATATCCCAACAAAGTGTAGACTTGAATGAAATTGAGAAACAACAAGTCAATTTGTGAAGTATACAGAAGTGTTCTTCATTTTAAAATACGAACAATCTGAACCAAACCTACGAAGTTGAATCGAATACATATAACTGAAGGACAGATCGAAATATTTGGTTGGCCCAACCAGATATATCTCTCTCAGAAGCGTTGCCGAGTGGTGAGCAGAAAAAGACCGACGCTGGAGCGAATTTTCGTCGTATGCAGGGTTCAGCTGCTACATACTTAAAAATATGAAGTTAAAACACTTTTGTGTCTGCAACTAGATTAGTACGCGTCAATGCACGTTTTATTATCTCGAGAACTTGCCCTCGCATTGAGCATACAACATAGTTACGAACCGAGGCATATTTGTTGCGGTAGCTGCATCAAAGTGCAAAATGTTGGGTAAATAAGTTACAACAAATGAGAAAGCACAGGCATCGAGTCTTTATGCGCAGTCACACACACTTCGGAGCTCCCACAGTTAAATCAGGTCAATAGGCTTTATTATCAAGCATAACCATATGAACTGGGCTTGCCTTGGAGCCACGCAGAAAGGCCGTCAAAGCATACAAACTTGATCTAACATTGGGGCAACCGTTGCAGGAATGAAAACATACAAAACAGATATGCCTACGAGCCTGAAATGAGAGCAGTGGAATGGATTGGTAGTCAGCTATATCTGCAGAAGTGCAAAGTCTGCAGCAGCCGCCAACCTTTCTAGAGCTGCAGAGGTGATGCACGTGTAATTGTCAACACATCTCACGCGTTAGACAGTTGAGTACACCACAGCTTTGTTTACTCAGATCGATGTAAACACGTAAAAGATGATCAAAAATTACCTCCGTAGAACTACACCATCGTCAGAAGCTTAAGTTCTGCTGGTGACGGAAGGAGTCCCGATGCAGCGCCGTGCCGAGCACAGACGACGTGGGCGTATTTGTTGCGAAACTTCTGGAAAGTACAGTTTAAAGAGAATGTTTCTTGACTGAAGAACTCAAACTTACTGGTTAAAGTACGAAGAACTGCAGAAGCGATCACTTTCGCATCATATAGCCGCAAACGAGATGTAGCGGGGCCCCATGCCTGCGGCGGGTCTGGTGCCAGCTGTTGGAAGCGGAGAGAGGATGTTCGTGCCTTACAGCCTTCAGCGTTTTTTCTGTGCTGACGCCTCTTTTTAAGTGTTATCAATAACTCACAACGGCGGAGACAACGTAGACAAGGACGGAAAGACGGGGGGAAAAGTCCCCCGTTCGTCCCAGGCTGACGCTCTTGGGCGTTGCCTGGCTGCTACAGCCTCCTGTGTACTATTTTGCAGCTTTCTTTTTAAGGCGTTCATTGTTTATGTTTTGGCTTGATGTATTGGTTTCATTTTAATCCTGCAAGACACTTGCCGAGTTCTCCTGGTGCTTCCGCTTGCCACGACAGCCGAACGTGAAGGATTTCCGTCCCTTCTAGCGGGTCTCTTTCCGCTTTTATAGATCATACGGTTGATGATTTTGCCAGAAGAGGATAGCACTAAACAACAACGGGTGCAGCTGCGAGACCAGAAACAGTTGCAACGGCGAACCACAGCTTCTGCCTCTTGACGGATTCCCTGTTTTGCAGTGTGTCGGTGAAAGACGCCTCTTATCCCCGCACATTTTTATTATTGCAAACGGCGACGATAAGCGGCGAGTTCGGCGTTGTCTGCGCCGTTCCTCTTCTTTCAACCTTTGCCCCGAGTCTTCAACATCATAACTGTTTTAAATGGAGGAGAAGGGAACGCAGTCGGGCGGTGAGAACGGGAGGCCTTTTTTTTTGGTTTCTTAAGTAGTACCTTTTCATGTCCACCTCTGCACTGTGCATTAGGCCAGTCCGTCTTTTCTAGGAGTGCAGGTACAGCCTCGTAAACACCACTGCAATCATAATGCCTGGATACCGTAGCAGCAACGGGACGTACTACATGCATTGGAAGGGGGGGGGACAAATCAGTGAATAATTTGGAAATTGTTTTGTGTGTTTATAGACGGGCTGGAATGCCTCAAGAGGGTCCGCAGTGAAGGCTGCGTTCTCCGGAGACAACAGCTCGTGCGAAATTCGCCTCTCCCCATCACTTCCTGCTACACTGTAAGCCTCCCATCCAACCTAAGAATTTGAGGGGAGGTGCTGGGCCTCCTTATTTTTCTGTTTGTTGTAGTTCATGCTCCCCTCTGTTTGTGGGTTTCAAGCCCCTTTTTCTGGCAGCCCCTCGGTGCATCTCAACATCCACTAGCTGTACCTTTACCTGCACACATGCATTTTCATGTTCTTGGATGTATTGATGGTATTCAGCAGCAGCAGCAATCACCTGTGCCTGCCTGTGGCGTGCTTTCTTGCAGCTGGACGAAGTGATAGGGTTAGGGTCGTTTGCCTGCCGGGTGTACCGCGCGACAGATATTTTATCGGGTGTGCGCCGAGTGGTGAAGCGGGTCAGCAGGGACCAGCCAGAAGGAGTTCGTATTTTGCGAAACGAAGTGACATTTCTAAGGAGAGCACACCATCCAAACATCGTCAGACTCTTCGAGGTCTTCGAGGACCCGGACGCCGTCTACCACGTAGGACGTCGGGTGCTTTATGTCATATGCATATTTCTATCCCCATTTCCTTTGATTTTCTTGGCTCCTGTCTACCCCCTTCTATTTTTTGGCGTTGTGTCCTCCATTTTCCTTTCCCCCTCCTTCCTCCCGTTTGCTTCATCTTTTCTGTCCAGCTCTCTTCTCCCTTGCTGTAGTCTTTTTGTATTTTCTCGTTTACGTTTGTCTCGATTAAACTTGATTGTTTTTGGCGATACGCAGGCGTCTTTTCGTGCCGCGGTGTTGTCGTTTACTATGATCTCCTTGTGCTCTCTGTCCCATTACGTATTGCCGTCATGGGTTGTGTGTCTGCGTGCTCATCATTCTCTCCACTGTGGCTGCTGCACCACCCGACGTAATTATCTCCTCCCCTCAGACGCGTTGTCTCTCTGCGGGTTTACCGTTTGATTTTATGCACGCTCAAGCCTATCTGCTCATGTGGAGTTCCTTAGATTCTCGGCTCTCCGACCGCCGTTTTCCATTGCCACTGCTTTGCTGTTTGACAGTCGAGCTTGTGGCTTTCACCGCTGCTCAGTTTTCGTGAATCTGCCCGCGTGCTGATGCTGGCCTTTGTTTGCATTTCTGTGATTCCGTGTCTACCATGTTTCATCACAGTTTTTCCTTCCGTGCGGGTTGTGTTCCTTCTAATAAGCAAGTTGGTGTGGAGTATATGTACAGGTGACTGAGACGTGTTATGGTGGTGACCTGCACCAGTGGCTGGACAGGCGCTTGAGGAGAAGGCAGAGACACTCCAGAAGGCGCACTGTCAGTTTCTGCTCCATTAATGATAATAACCCGGCTGAGCTGCAGCAACACCTGCAGGAGGAACAGCAGCAGCAGGGACAGCAAATCGGCGGCAGCCCCGTCGATCCCGAGTTAGCTCAGCCGTCCTCGGCACCAACAGCGGCAACAGCAACAGCAGCAACAACGCCTAATTCAGTGGAGGGGTACAGCAGCAACTCTCTCTCGCCGGTTGCTGCTTCCTTCAACAGGCGAGCGGGCAGCAGCATGCGAGTGGCTTGCCCGGTTGCAGCTGGTGCAGCAGCTGCCGCAGCAACAGTAGCCGCAGCGGCGGCCGGACTAGCGGCATCATCCTTGTCTCCATCTTCATCTCCAACAGCAGCAGGCCCATCGGGGCCAGCAGCAGCAGCACCAGGCAGTCGGCCGTTGGTGAGCGAAGAGATGGCTGCGCAGATAGCAGGGCAGCTGTTGTGTGCACTGCGTTATTTGCACAGCAGGGAAATTGCGCATTGCGACGTAAAACTCGAAAACATTTTGTTGGCAGCAGAATTAGATGACTCTGAAGCGACGGGAGACGGTGCCAGTAGCGAGGAGGAAGAGGCGGCGCTCATGCAACAGCAAGAGCTGCAGCTGCAGCAGCAGCAACTACTGCAACAGGAGCAGGAAAGAAACACCTACGCAACAAACAGGGCCCGCCCTGGGCTGCGTCGACCAACTGGCCACAGTAGCAGCAGCATCAACAACAGCAGCAGCAGCAGCAGCTCGAATGCACTGGCGGTAGTGCCGATGGTGTTGCGAAAGCGACGTGGGTTGGGAGGGGGAGAAGGCGAACGAAGCGAATGTAGAGATAGAGACAAAGAAACAGACCGAAACAGCAGAAATTTGTCGCTACCAAATGCCAGAGACAGCCCTAGCGACTCCACACATTCTCTCGCCGGCAAGTTTCGAAGGAAGAATATTATTGTAAAACTTGCAGACTTTGGCCTTGCGAAGAAAATCGTGCGAGGCAGGCCGAGGCAGAAGGTTCGTCTTGGCCCGTACTGCATAGTTGGCTTGCCCTGACTTCTGAATCTCCCTCTCTCTCTCTCTCTATCACTTCTCTTTGTGCCGCCCCAGTAGTCGCATTTCTTTCCGTTCTGTACTTTTTCCCCCTTCATCCACTATTTTGGCTATTTACCTTCCCAGTCCTTGCGTTTGCCTTTCGGTGTTCGCTGTACTTGTCCTTCTGTTGGGCAACAGACAGATGATGATTCAGGGTCGTGATATAGTTGTCATTGACTTAAATCTGTAGGTGTGTGCATTCCTTTTGTCTTTTTCGTGCTCTTGGGGCTTCTTTTGCTTCTCAAATATCTTGTGTTGACTGGCCCTTGTAGTTACTTGCTGTCTGGTATCGCAGGTGTGCCCCAGGCTGTCTGTAGAAGGTACGCTCTATTACCGCTCTCCTTGGCAGATTCTGCACGGGGTGGAAGGGGATGAGCGCAGCGACTTGTGGGCATTGGGAGTTGCGCTTTTTATTCTTTTTTCTGGTCATCCTCCATTCAACGGCGACGACAAAGCTTCCATTGACCGAGCCGTAAGGAGTTTCTGCAGGGCCCAGCTACTATTCCCTAACTCGTTACTCGTCGGCAGCCAGACGGTCCACATCACCAGTGCAATCGTAGAGATAGATGCAAGCAGATGCAGGCAGATGATGATTGTGACATATAATATACACACGTATGATATACTACTATTTTACGAGTATTTACTATTGTAAAAATACAGAAGCGGGAAGAAACACACGGACAAAATGCACACAGGCAGCAGCAAGAGTCCGCAGCCGTTGAAAATTTGCAAGGTACATAGGGGGTCGCTTTGCCTGCGCGCATAAGCACAGTAGCATCTGACGCTGTGTATAAATGCACGCCATTAACGTATAGCGAATGGCATGTATTTTTCAAAGGGTGCATTGTTTGCCATCTCCGTGTCTGTATGCAGATCACAGACACGCCGGTCTCCTTTAGTGGGGGGGTGTGGGCAAGCCTGTCTCTGCCTTGTTTGGGCTTTTTGAGAGCCCTACTGTACAATCCTCTGCTGCCGCTGCATCTCAGAGGCCCTCCACCCCCGCCGCCTTACGGCCAGCCCACCGCCGAACGCATGCTCAAACACCCGTGGCTGCAGCACTGCTTTCGAGAGGAACGACGCCGTGAGTCTCCAGCGTCCACAGCGAAACCAACGATCAAATAGATGCAGCTTGTTCTGCATGGGGCAACTGCCACTTCCGGGGTAGACGTTTTCTTGTTCGCTCTCGCCAGTTGCCTTAGGCTGTTATCCGCTGCGTTGGACTGTCTGTCCTTGTCCGTTTGATTTTTTCCCGTTGTGGGTTTCTTCGGTATGTGTGGCCCTGAGTTGTCGCTGAGCCTCGATGTGCCTTAGCAGTTTTTGCGTGTGTTTGCGCCTGTTACCGCGCGTTTTGTCATGCGGCGCTTGTGTTCGTTTCGCTTGGTATTTGTTGTCTTTACTCTTGGCTTATGTTTGCGTATGCCCCCTTCACTATCTTTCTGAAGTTTTTCCGTTTCTTGTATTTGCATTTGTTGTATGTGTGATCAGGTCTAATGCGTGCGGTTTCTGCGCCGTCGATCAACTTCTTGGGGGACCCTTCCCCCACTTCAGTTGCATCCTCGGGTGGAGGTTCGTCTCCATTTTCTTCTCATGCTTCTCTTCTGTCTCCTTCTGTCAGCCGAAGCAGCCTTCAGCATGCGCGGAGAGCCCCGTCGGATCCTTCTGTACAGACAGGCTGGCTGCCTTTCAAGCCCCAAGACAACGCTAGGGAACTGCAGGCATCTGTGTCTAGGGCTGCTTCTGACCCTCCGCTACTGCAGCACTTCAAACAGGCCCATTCTGCCCCAGCAGCAGCAGGAGGAACAACCACAACAGTAGCGGGCAGACGAGGAAGCGTCTCCTGTTGCGTCTGCTGCAGCTCCTGGAGGTGCCCCTTTGGATGTGCCACTCTACCCAGGCAGCAGAAAGAATTCAACAAACTGCGAATATGCTGGGGCAGGGCTCCTCTTGTTGCATGGGATGAGATGTTGTTGCCACAACAGCAGCAGCAGAAACGAGCAAGACCGCCGCCGTCTGAGGGAGGCGTGGGGGACTTAGTCGTGGCTGCCGAACACGAGGAGGAGAAGCCGTTGGGAAGTGCGGAGGCAAATATAGACAGAAGTAAACAGACAAGCAAGGAGATCAACAGTGAAGAAAAGGATGAGGATTCAAATAGCGACAAGAAGTGCTGCGTGCTGCAGGCGTTCGGCGTACGCGCGTTGCGGTGCGTCTCTTGCGAGGGCGAAGAGGCCTTGAACTTTTTATCGGAATGCAGCAGCGACTGGAGGGGTTTGCCCGAATGCAGCACGCAGCAGCTGCAGCCTCATGTGCGGCTGACATGCCCGATTTCAGGTTTGCTTGGTCTGGAGAGCTGCGTAGCAGCAACAAATGCTGCCGCTGCAGCAGCAGCGGCTGCTGCAGGAGTGGCCAAGGCGGTCCACCGCGAAGCAGCAGCGCATCTGCAGGGACCGCAGCAGGGCCCTCCTTTGGAAAACGTTCCCCACTTTCATCTGCCAGCTCTTACGGCGCCATTATCGACTGTCTTCAGCAACAGCAGCAGCAAGAGTCGCTGCTATTGCAGCAGCGGCGATTGTGAATTTAACAAGAGGGCAGAAGGCACAGACGCAGTACCCTTATCTGTTTGTGGCCGATGCGCCTCGACCAGCAGGAACAGGAGCAGCAGCAGGAGCTGCTGCATAGCGGTGGCTGACTGGCTGATGGTGGAGTTATTTGAAGCCCGGGTTTTGCTGCTGCTCCTGGCTGCTGCCTGGCTAGAGTTCGCTTCTCTGAGCCCTCTGCAGAAGGCTCTGCGGTCGGTGGTAGCGAAGCTGATGGAGAATGACGAACTGTTTCGACCAGTCAGGGATGTCTTGTGGGTCCTTGATCCTCAGCAGACAGGACATGTTTCTTGTAAGTATCCTGCAGTAGCTGCACTGTTACGTACTAGCTCACAGCTAGACAAAAACTACAAGGACAAGTAAGTCCTTTCACGTAGCAGCTTATAGGTAGCAGGACGACAGCCCGTCATAGGTCGAGCACCAATCTTGAATTTTCAGTCGGATGCATTCATACGCAAAGTGATGCAGCTGAATGAGGTGGGTGCACAATACGCCGGTGTGCGTAGGAGTAGGAGCACGGACAAGAATGCAGCAGTACACGAGGGCTCCCAGCATACAGTGCCGCTTTTCTTGTGGTGCAATGCGACCTATTCTTGTGCTTCCGCTGCTTTCGTTCAGGGCATTGCTTGCTAGATAGTCTTAAAGTTGTTCGCGACTTCTTCCGATTGGAGGCCTTCCTTAGAGATGGCGATCAAAATAACAGCGACACCCCGAGTACAGTGGCTGGCCTCAGACAGCCTCACCCCAGTGGCAACAGCAGCAACTCCATGAGCAGTAATTTGCCTGCATCGCCTCTGCAGACGATTTTGGCATTTGCTGGTTTATCTGCTGGGGAGGGGCCGCAGTTGTCCGATTTGCTGCCCTTCTGTGAAGTGCTGGACAACGCCTTGGCGCAGACTGCCACACTGAGTAACGATGCAAACTCGAGCTTTGTTCCCGTTGAGACGCACCCGTGTGGACAGTTTCATCAGCCAAGAGAAGGTACCCCAGAGCAGGCCGAGGAAGAAAGACTGGCAGGGAGAGCAACAACAGCAGCAGGTGCCGTGGGAAGAACCGGTGGTCCGTCTTGCTTGATGGAGGAAGCCTTAGTGTGTCTAGATACCGACGGGAGCGGGTCAGTAGAGTTCGATGAATTCTTGGCCGCCTCGATGACCCGGCTAGATTTTCTCGAAAGGAAACCGACCTGCAGGTACCTTATTTGCACCCATCCCCATACAGGAGACAGAAATGCACTTTGCTGCTTCTTCCTTGGTGCTGAACATGAAACAGCATTCAGCTGTTTGTCTGCCTGCGTGCTAACGGACATTTATTGCCCTGTGGGTCTTTCCTAGCTCTCTTCTGTGGGTTACTGTTTGCCGAGTTTAAATGGGATATGTTTGCGACTTTATATATGAACATACCGCACTCTTGGCTTGTGTCTACCCACCCTGTTCTAACAAACACCTGTTTCTCATTTGTTCACAACTGAGCTAAATAGGCCACCAGCACCCCGACAGTGCCAGCTGCTTTCGATGCTTGCAGGTTCAGTTGTTTGGTTTGTTTGCTTTCGTTTGCCGCATTGCTGCCTTTTTCTACTGTGTTTTTCCTCAGTTGCATGTGCTTCACTTCATATGATCCTTTCTGTTTTTTAACGTCTTCATGCTAGCTTCCTTCGCTTCACCTCTGTATAATTTCCCT
Organism: Eimeria maxima; assembly: GCF_000499605.1. Lineage (NCBI taxonomy): Eukaryota > Apicomplexa > Conoidasida > Eucoccidiorida > Eimeriidae > Eimeria > Eimeria maxima. Next base: position 140,498 of record NW_013565846.1, on the reverse strand, counting down.
GCTACTCTGCTGCCATGTGCGTTTGCCGTTCTGTTGTCGATTGCGTTTTCCGTGTTTTCCGCACAGCGTGGCTTTTCGGCTGTTGGACCGCAACGTGGACGGTTTTGTGTCTGCCAACGACTTGTTGACGATTTTGCACTTCGATTCGAAGTCGGATTTACAGGGTGTTTATGAGGCGCAGAAGAAACGGGCAGACGCAGCAGTAGCATCGCTGTTGAGCGCTACCGCTGCTGCTGCCGCTACTGGGGACCCCCTACCGCCTGGGTCTGTGCTTGATGAGGCAGAGTTGGTTTCGGGGGTCGATGACCAAGGAATTGCTTTTCAAGTCCCCGCTGGTGCGGCATATATACTGCAGCTCGAAGGTGTTACTGCAGCCACTGCTCCGGTGTACGTCCAGGTCGTCCGGGAGTTGAAGGCGACGCAGCCAAACGCAAACGGCTTGTGGAGTTTTGAAGATTTTATGAACTTGCTCTAAGGTGGCTTCACATGCACACCGACAGCTCCGTGCATTTGTAAATATGCATGCACCCGTTTTGGTGAATGGGTTTGTTTTAACCCCATAAATTCCCCGTGGCAGCCTTGTGCCTCAATTAGCATGCATGCCATCCGAAATGGTTTAGAAGGGGAAACCCCACATCAAGGCCTGCGGCAGCAGGGTGGATGGCGCATGCTAGCAAATATGCGTTCCTTAGATACATATTCGCATGAACTGGTCGGGGTATCGTCTAGCTCTTTGCTGTGGAAGCCACCCGGATATTCTGCCTGCCGTGTAGGCAGATGGAGATCGTTGCTCGGGCGTTTTAAATGTTGTGCTGGTACTTCAACTCCAAATTAAGTCAAGGTTATTTTTGTTTCTGCGCGGTGCGGTGCGGCTGTAATGCATAGTTACATTTGTGCGGTGTATCTTTGCATATCCATTCTAAATAACACGTTTCGCTGCATTACCCAATATCCTTTATATGCACAATGCCTCCAATCTCAGATCACTTGCAAGTCCTTGCATTTGTCTGCTAGCCATGTTTCGAAAGGCATAGAGCGTTTTTTACATACGTACACTTGATACGCGCGCGTACTGTGAGGTGTCGGCAGCACCAAGTTGCGGCGTATCCATTTTCTAAACCTTTGTACGTCTGGCCAGATACTATGCTCATGGGCTGCACTCAACCCCTTCAAGTCTTCACAGTTACAGTAAAAACTATCCGTATGGTGCATCGTCTTTACACAAGAGCGCCAGGCGTGACGACAGGACCTAAATGCCTGCATGCAAGCATTTATACTTGCATGCGTGCTGCGGATTTGAATTTCCCGGACTTCAATACGTGAATTGACTTCCAACTCGTGCGTCGATGGGCGGCATCGTTGCTCGTTTATCGTTGTTCGTTGCCACTGTTCCTTGCTCGTGATTCGCAGCCCGCCTGCGTTTATTCGCCCTCCTGCTTAGCAATTCAAGTTCAGGCGTCTGCAGCATTTGAATTACAGATTTGACCTTATCTTGCCCAATACCGCGGTTGCCTCCTCTGCAGTTATCATTGACTTCGCACTCTGTGGTTGGGAGAAAAGGCCGTCTCCTGAAAAACGAGGTAAGACGTGAAAATGCAAATGGTGCACGATTTGGCCCGCCGCCGCTCCTCCGTTGTGGAGAACGTTCACGCCGTCGCAGTTGGTTGCCTGAAAAGCCCAAAAGTTCAGGAAACACACGCACCAAAAGGCACAAATTAGACAGGACGAACGGTTGCAACTGGTGAATTGTTTGAAGCATGCCCTGGACTGCTTCCCCTGTGCTGTTTGAGGTCACCAGTTGTACTGCCCGGCAAAGTCGAGGCAACTCTTTTAGAACGTCCGCCGCCTGCTGTTCATTCAATTCCATCACTGTCGCCACTGGTGCCTTTGATATCAACAGGGAATGGCCAGGCGCTGTCGGAAAGGCGTCCAAGATCGCCAAACTGTGTTCTGTTTCGAAAATCTGATTCATGCGCAGAAGCACACCAGCACGTATTCTGATGAAAAGGACCACTTATGCTTTGCTTGTTTCTAAATAAACATCAACTGGACATGTTTTTTTCAAACGCAGGTCCAGACTCTGGAGCTGAACTTAACAGTCAGCTGTCGACACATAACTGGTGAAAGTGCAAACGCAAACTCACAGATGAATTCGCAGGTGTGTGCATGCCCGTCTGTGTTTCACGATTGCTATAGGTGTCTGGAAAATCTGATGCGGGTGCGTTGCTTGTGAGTGCGAAATTTCCGCTAGCTGCTCCAGACGATCTCGATTTAATCGCAAACAAAGCGTTAGCGGCACACATGAGCATGCACACAATACCTCCAAGTGGTATACTATCTTGAAACGTAAATATGATGATTTATGCATTTTAAACAAGCCAGAAGAACCCCAAATTGCATGGCCCTCTGGGGCACCTCCCAGTTCTAACTTCCGACCGCAATTAGATATATCGAGAATAGCGGGACAGACTGACCTTGTAAGACGGAAGACGTCCATCAAGGATCTTTGCGAAGACATTGTCGGGGTCGTAGGAGGTAGGCTGAGGCGTCATTTTCTGGTGACGGGGTTCTGTGCAACTGGAGGGAGGCAAGACGGGGTCACGGCAGGCGGTAGTTGTCGCGGCGAACAGGCGTCTTTGGGTATGTTGAAGCGCCAGAGGTGGTATAAATGTGCTACAAGCAGGAATTAAATAACGTAATAGTTGCATTTTGAAAGAAACTGCGTGGAAGGTGGGTTCCCGCCGCAGCTTCGGAACGAATGCTCATCATGGGGCTGAGATCGGACATTGGGGGCTGGCATGCTGTCGCGAGGGCCAATAATTGAAAAAATTAAGTTAAATTTAGCAAAGAACATTTGGATGGTCACCGGTTTCTGCAAGCATCCACTCACCGGTGCAGTGCAAGCTGCCCGTACGCCTATCCAAGTGTGTCTCGGCCTACGCTCATAGCGTCTTCGTAGGGGAATAACCATAGAAAATCCGTCATCATTTACTTCTGGAGAAGGTCTTCGAGCCTATTGCCATTTAATGCGGCCGGATGAAATGGCCGAAACGCATGAATTGGCACAGTCGGTCCTCCGGACTTAGCGAAACCACCATTTTACCTGGAGCAGCATTTCACTCTTGTTCTCATACTGTCTTTCCAACAGACTCGGAAAGGCAAGGGCAACACCAATGCTTACTGCCCAAGGGAAGGCATGCCGTGTAGCGATCCCAGTGGCCTCTAGGAGCCACACACGATCGCACGCCTGCCTCCACTTACCACTGTCTATTTACTTGGCGTTTTCCATTCTCCCTGTTCGAGCATGAGCAGTCATCTGCTGCATGCAGCGACTGTCGCTGCATTTCGTAGGCCCATTGGTTGTTGTCGTCGCTGTATAAAGAACACGCCTGCGTCACATTTGCCTCAAGAACAAACACCGTTGCCGCTCTACAGCCGCAACTGCATCTCTGAAACATCTGCATATAAGCTACAGCATATGGGATTGTTGCAGCATCATCTGCATACCATGGTCGTCAAGCCTCCAGCAGCAGCTATTCGAGCTTCTTCGGGTTTCAGCTCGCCTGCTGCTGCTGGGGTCAACTGCAGCAGCGACAGATGCAGAAGCAGGAAAGAAAATGGAGACAGGCCATCGTCTTCGATGTGTCCAGCGTTTCCCTTCACACGGGTGACTGACAATACCATTCACTGGCTGCCGAGTCTGGCGAGAGCGAAAATACGCCAGGGCACTTCATTTTCCCGGCTCTCCGCTGCTGCTAGGGGTGACTCCAGCTCCGCAGATGTACAGGCAGTAGAAGAGAAGGCCCTTGCTGCCATCAAACGAGAACAGTGGTCTGTCCCTCGGGCGGCGATAGTGCTCTTTTCTGCACAGTAAGAGCAAAACTCGTTTGCTCTCCTTTCCGGCTGTCGCAGTTTGTGTGTACCCAAGAGCTTTCTGACGTCTGCAGAGTTCATTAGGGCTTGTGGATCTCCCCCTTATCTACTGCCTGTCATGTTCTTTTATTGCTGCCCATTCTCGTCGGTCTCTTTTATGTACTCGTCTGGTCATTACATTTCTGTACAAGTCACCACATTCATTCCTTTGCACCCATCATGCTGCTTGCTGACTGAAAAGGGTGCATTCTCGTACTGCTTGTTCTTGGTTTGCTTCTGTTCCCGTTTGTTGTGACAGGTGGAATCAGGCTTCGCGGGAGCTGCAGCAGTTGCTGTCCATTCGCTTATCTGCTACTGCACCTTTCATCAGTTCCAAAAACGAAACAGGCAAGGCAGTTGCTGCCGAGTTCGCGGTCGTCAGCAGCGAAGAAGCGCCCCTCTTGCTGAAGGTGTTTGGCGTCTCTGCGTTGCCCCATTGCCTGCTGATGGTCAACGGCCGTGTTGTTTACGGTGAGGCGACCTTTAAATGAACTGAGATGTGTGACGTTGAGAATAATCATTGCTCATTCCCGCCGTCTCTCCTCCGAGTGAAGGCGCAAAATCCCTTGGCGTAACTCTGTAAAGTAGACACAGACAGAGGCCTGGAGGTGCCACCCTGCCACCCGAGTCAGTCCCATACTCGTGCGGGGAAGGCGTCTTTTTGTATATGCTTATGAACCTGGAAATACCGTCATTACAATTTCCTCAACGCACGAAGACGTCACTGGACCCACCAAGAGAGGCTGGTCAAGAGGAGTGCTTCCCTGCGTATTCTTGTTGCTGCAGAACTGCCTGCTGGGGCCTCTGCTGCGCGTCGGGAGTCGTACATAGCGACAGTTTCTTCGGCTGTCTCGACAGCTCCTAAGCAGGAGGAACAAACTGTGCGCATTTTGCCAAGAGCAGCAGCGCCCAAAGAAGGGCTTGACTGCTCGTTAGATTCAGTTTAGATCTTTAGATCCCTACCCTTGCCCGTTGTGGTTTTGTGTTGCTAAAGAATTGCCCTTAGGCGGTGTCCTTCTGCTGACGTTTTCTATGCTGTTTTCGTTGTCAATATTTACAGTTAGTCTGTACGGGATTCCTTTTATGTTCACATATGGTGTTTTTGCCTTGCGTTTCAGCTGTCTCCTCGAAGTCTCCTGCTGGATCGACGTAAGTGCCTGTTCACGCCCCAGACGTAGCGCCTGAAAGGTGGATACTACGCTGTCTACAGGCAGTCACTGAGAACTTCCCCTATGCTGTTTAGTATCAAGTCAAGTCTGCACCACCACAGTGAATCACTTAATGCACATGTGCACTGGTGAAGCTCTCGCACAGCACCTTGTGAAGCTGGTCGATGCTGGTTTCCTGCTTCTTATGCTGTCGCTTATCTATCATGTAGAGTTGGTGACACTGCATGCGTGTGGGCAGTGGAGTCGGCAGTTCGAAGGCGAAGCCCGAGGGACCTCAATGAAATAGAGGTGCGCTGTGTTGTCAGCTGTCGCCAGGTGTATGTTATTCCATCACTGCGGATTGCACAGCCTATGATCAACACGACTGCGCAGACCGTTAAGTCACATGCATACCTGCATACGAGTTGTTGTCGAGTGTCTCAGTTAAGTGTCTGTGCACCCTGTCTACCGCAGACGCTACTGCACATCCTGAAAGAGGATCTTATGCCGCCCGCTGATGCTAACGAACACACCAGACCGTCGCCCTCACCCCGGAGAGCCTTCGGTGTGAGAAACATGAAGGAGGGGCCAGCGTTTCATTTTTCCTTGAGGCCAGAAAACAGCGATAGACATCAGCCAGCCTCTCGTGCTGGGTACCTGCTGGACTCAGATGAACGTGCAGCGCAGTTGGCCGCCCTCGCCACTGTTGCACTCTTCGACGTTCCTGAGGTTCACACCCTCGTGAGTTCAGTTTGTCAGCCTTAGTTGGCGTTGTACATAGCTACGCCAGTGTGTGCGTAATACATGACCTATGGGCTAAATGGAGGCGACGGCGGCATCTGTTTTAACGCGGGAGTAGTTGTTTGCTGTGATCATCTTTAATGCACATTCAGGACTTGCAGGCATTGCACGAGCTGCTTTCGTGGACTATGCAGAGCAAGACGGGAGGGGAGCAGGAGAGGAGCGGAAAAGGTGGAGCAGCAAATAAATCGCAGAAAGAGGCGCCGTTTGTGCGTGCTGGTCTGCGGACGACTCTTGAGAAACTAATTGAACGGGAAGAGCCGCAGTGGGCCCCTGATGACTGCCCCATAATTCGCCGTTTGCCGCTGTACAACCAGTGCCGTGAGTGAGAGGCCTGTTGCACATGCTCATGTTATGGGAGAAGTTCACCTACAGCGTTTTTGTTTGTTTCCAGGTTGCTGTCTTCCACGTAACGCTCACTAGATGGGTGCAAGCGAAGAGAACGCGTGCAATGTCAAAGGCCTCCGTAGTTTTTAATGCGTCTTGCCGCTGTTGCCGTTGGAGGACACAAATGGTAGTGCTGCCGAGCGCTTCTACGAATTCTGTTTTTCGAATGTTTTTGGCGCTGGCTTGGGTTTGTTTCAGTTCTAAACAAGAGCTTGTTTGCCAAAGCGAGGGGAGCTCAACCCCGTCTATCGCCTCGACCCACATCAGAATCATCAATAACCACAACAACAATAACCACAACAAAAGGAGCAGGGACATCAGAAGAAACAACAGAATCAATAAGAACGCTTTTTTCTCATGAATGCTTTAAAGTGGAGTTGTGGATGCTAGCTGAGTGGCTGGCGAGAACCCGTCGTTGTTTGGCAGCCCGTCTATTCTTGGAGAAGGATGAAGCTTTGGGTTTGGAACTGGCGATGACCGCCCACGTGGAATGGCTGAAAGGCGCAGCACAGCGTAACTATATGCAAGTTAATGTTGCGGGATATCAGGGAAAGACAGCATGTGGAGGCAGAGGGACAGCCGTTTCGCAGACAAAGTCACGGGAAGGGACACTGCAAGAGGAAATAAAGAAGAAGCACGGTGTCCACCCTTTTAATGTTTGGTTTGAGCCACGAGCCCCCAGTGCAGGTCGCACTCTACTCGCTTGCATGTACACTGCATTGGGTGAGTTGTAGCTAATGGAATCGTTATTTCCGCGATTTGATTGCAAGCAAGCACCAAAGGCAGGTGAAGCAGCCAAACAAACAGTAGATCCGCCGTTGTGGCTAAATGTTGTCATTGAAACGAAGGGAACTAGCGCATATTCAAAATTTTGGGGTTGTGGAAGCTTGTTTTGCGCCTCCTTAAGGACCAGATGATCGGAGAGTGCAGCAAACGATTGGCCGTTTCGTTGCTGCGGTGAGGCCTCTGCAGGTCCTCTGCTCCCCTTAAGATTCTGAGACAGTTGCTCTGGACACTTCGCAGCACCACCTCTGAATACATATCTGCATCTCCTGTTTTGTCTGTATTGCCAGCTACGACATCTCTTGGTGGCCATTCTCTAGCAAATACTGTGCATCCACTTCATACTGCTTTAAGTCTACTCCATTAAAAATGGAATTTACCTAGGTGTGTCGTTGGCTGTGTGCTTGGTTCGGCTCTTGCAGATAAAGGCGCACGAATTTTATCCAGTAAAGTTCCCCCACACGAAAGCTCGTCGCGGGGGAAAGCCACGGATGGTGAGGTCTTCACCTATAACAAGTCAGAACGGACCCCATCCGTCTTGTATTGTGCCTCCTTGTGTTCACTGCTAACCCATCCTCTGGAAATGCTTGTTAGTTTAGTGCAACTCCAAAACTAGCTGTTCCTCTGCGCTCTGCCTTGCAGATGCGCGGACGGTCGGGCCGCTGGTTCTGGTTGGGGCCCTATTGGAAACCTCCTTGGGCGCCGAAGCGAATATCATTCACCGAAGACTGGCATCTAACGAATGTTGCGGCATAAGTAGTTGCACAGTCGAAGTGATCATGCTGCATCCTATGGCTCAGTGCGAGCTACGGATAGCGGATAGCAAGCGAACAACTCTGCACTTGCGTACCACCTGTGCAACTATTAATTTTCATCTGAAGAAGCTACCCTCTGCTGTCCAAAGTAGAAAGCACGAACAGCTTCAAATGCTTGGTGTATAGTGATGAACTAATCATATACTGGATGCTTGGACGGGTTCGCAAAAGGGTAAAAATGGATATGAAGAGGAAGTCGATCGGTTTACATGCTGCTTACAGAATCGATTGCATCTGAAGCGGAGGCGGAACTTTCTCACAAAGCAATCTTATGCCCGCCTTTGTGTAGGATTTCTGCAGCAGAAGTAATTTTCTGTGTTTCGCTTGGAACAAGGGAAACCGTGCAAGTGTGCTGTTACTGGCGGTAACGCTGCCTCTTCCTGGTGAAAGCGCACGAATACGAATACGAGTGTCTCTTCCAACTACACAGACTCTTCGTTGAGTGCTTAACTTTTACGAGGCAATAAGGGAATGCCCCTCTACCGCTGCCTTTCCTCCATTCCCTCTCATCCGTCAACTTTATTTTTCGCAAGAGGAAGCCTTTGCACTGTCGCCGTTTGTTGCAGTTGAAGACGTACGAGCCAAATGGCCGATTACGAGTACAAATCATCATCCTCGCCTTCCTCCACTCGACCCTACATACAGCGTAACTCGCAAGCATAAACAATGAAATCCAATAGCCCAGAGGGAACGAATGCATTCTGCCTGTATGAGAAACGATCAACTACGTCACCAAATGCGCTAACGTGAAATGTGGCACTAAGCATAAGTAGGTACTAAGTACGAAACATCAACCAATGTGTGCTCCGGCACTTCGCAACTGCCCCCGCCCGTGTGTACAACCAAGAATATGTTCTATGAAGGAGCAAACGCACAGCTGACGTTTGGTACGCGCTCGCTCCTTCCAAAGCAAGATTGTGCACGCATAGACATATTCCAAAGATCTATTGTTGCCAATTTCCCCTCAGCCCACGGCCAATAACTAACAAACCCTACAATCACGCGAGGGAAATATACATATGGTACTGAGCAAACCCCTCACCAGGTCTGTCGCTGCGCCGTCGGTGTTGGGCCAATCAACAATAATCGTTCCATCTCCACCTGCTGCTTGGCTTTTGTAGATGGGGTCGAACTTCATTCTGAAGGAGTCGTATTTCGACAGGTCTGTCTGCGAAACACTTCTCCGCGCTCCTGCACACGCAACACATGTTCCCCTTCACTTAACAAACTGCTAATATCACACCAAAACAGCGTCATAAAAACCGCCCAATGTCAGCACTACTGCTACGACGCAATACACCAACATATGTCAGACGCCTCCATTGGTGGGGTTCCCGCGCGCAGCCTTCCCCTCGTACTTATGCTTCAATAAATTTCTGTTTGTTCGCATCAAATGCAATAATCTACAATATGCACGTGTCGACTAGTTCCGTTCCTGCTGCTTTTCAGCTTCTCACCTGCTAGACCTTCTTCAAAGTGTTTGCGCGTGATTTCATATTTCACATTTGATTCATCTTCATCCATTCCTTCAGTGCCTGCAGCCCGGGCAAGTTCCTCAGCGGCAATCGCCTGAACACACAGACAGATAACGCCTTATTCCTCTGAGTTGCTCTGCATGCAATGCACGGACTGCAAACGCCACATGCTGCCTAGTTACTAATGCAAAACAGCCTCATCGCTTTGAGAGCCCCACGTCGCGAATGGCGGCCTTTGCTGCCCGTTGGCACATTTCCGCAATGTCCGCCCCTGAAAATCCTGCTGTTTTATGTGCAAGGAAAGGAATGGGGACGTTTGGAGCCACAGGCGCTTTCCTCAAGGTCGCCTGTCACAAAGTAACGCAATCATCGCCTCACATACGTCTTCAATCCAATTGCAGCTTACAGATGGTATTAGCACAAAGGCGGACGCCTCATTCCGACCCCGCACTGGAACTCACTTGTAAAATGCTAACACGTGCAGGCAGGTCAGGAAGAGGAATGTAGATAAGCTGGTCTAGACGTCCTGGCCTAAGAAGAGCCTCATCAAGGAGTTCAGGCCTATTAGTGGCACCCACAAAGAAGAGGTTCTTCATAGGGCCTACGCCATCTATTTCCGTTAGCAGCTGGTTCATAACTCTGTCGCCTGCGCAAAATCCCCCCTCGTCCACACAAGCCGTCCCTGTCCACCCACGGCATGCACTCCCCTCACTGAATATCTACGCCAAACGCTTCTAAGCAGTTAACTTCCTTCCTGCTTACCTGCACCACCGGCATCCCCCAAGTTGTTGCCACGCTGAGTGCCGATCGAATCCAGCTCGTCGAAAAACAGAACACAGGGACTCGCTGCTCTTGCCTGGACGAACCATACTCAACACGCAGGATTTCCCCCGTCTTGGCAACCGTACAGAAGCACACAGAGAGCTGGAAACTTCCTACAGCACCCTGATGATCAGGGGCAACACGCACTGAGGAAATATAAACCCGAGAAGTACTAATCTACTAACTTGCCTTGTCAAACACCTCTCTGACATTTGCCTCAGATTCGCCAAACCACATCGTCAGCAGTTCGGGACCCTTAATGGATATAAAGTTCGCAGAGCATTCCGAGGCCACTGCCTTCGCCAACAAAGTTTTACCGCACCCTGAAGTGAACACACAGTGCACAGCACACTGATAATGACGGAGGCCTGGCGATCAGTCCATCCATACGTTAACAAACACACGTTTTCTGCACTACACAAAAAGTACGCATAGCAGGCAGGCATGCACTTGTAAACATTCGTGTACCGTGCAAGTGGTAGCTCTGGCGAAAATAGGTGCATGCATTGCATCTATATAAACATGTGCAAACATTTGCGCAACACCAGCCATTAGCATACTGAATAGCCAATCAATATTCACATACATACGAAATTTACACACTGGTGTACACAAATCCAGGAGCAGAAGCAGATGCTAGGTGCGCCACTACACGTTTGCTGCTTCGTCCTTACCTGGAGGTCCATAGAAGAGCACACCCCGACTTGGGCTCATGCCGAACTTCTCGAACTTCTCTGGGTGATCAATTGGGTACAGGATCATCTCTTGCAGATTCCTCTTAACCTCCTCCAAACCGCCTACAACGAAATGGGTAAGCACCACAAACGAACGATAGGAATGTCAGTGCGCACACACACCCCACTATGAACCTGAAAACCTACGCAAAATGCCTTCAATCAATTAAAAGCCCTAAAACCTCACCAATGTCATCCCACTTAACGTTGGGAACCTCCACAACCGTTTCTCTCAGCGAAGAGGGGTTGCAGCTCTGCAGCGCTGATGAGAAGTGCTCTTGGGTGACAGCCATGGAGCTTAGCACCTTTACAGAAAAGCATGAAACGCAACTATCGAAGATGACAGCTGAACTGCTTCCGGAAAATGGCTGCCTCACAACAACACGCCTTCCTAACGTGCCAAGACTATGGGAGGGGCAGCGTATGCATAGCACGGCCTAACACCCATGTATAGAAATGCATAACTGGCATTTAGCCTTCACCTGCGCATCGATGGTGTCGTCCTCCAGGTCAATCAAATCCATCTTCTCTCTAATGCACGACAGAGCTGCTTCAGTGCAAAGCTGCGCCAAGTCGGCGCCCTGCAGATAGCCATCGGACTCGAAACCAAACAGAAGTATGCTCAAAAGGGAGAAAATGAATACTAACCGCAAGGCGTGCGCAAATCGTAACCAGGCACGAAGATGGCTACCTTCTACGCACCACGAAACCGTGGGTGCTCGATGCGAGCTCCTCTAGGCGGACGTCAGGGCCCAGCTTCATGTTGCGGGTATGGATACGCAGGATTTCGAGTCGCCCGTTGTCATCAGGCACGCCAATGTCAATCTCACGATCGAACCGGCCGAACCGCCTCAGAGCGGGATCAATGGAGTTCTGACGGTTCGTGGCACCTGCAGAATCGAGTCAGAAGCAGCTATCAGTCAGCCAGCAACCAGTTTTCTCAAAAAGGCGTATACACGCTTTGGAGCAAATAAAATATACCCCAGCCCTCGGTCCTCTACTACCCCTACTACCCGTGACTTCCAACGAGCACTCGAGTTTTAGCTGGCATTACAGCTGCCCTGGCAAGAACAAAACGCCTCAAAAAATCCGTATTTCCGAGGCACGCACCGATCACAACAACTTGGCCCCTGCCCTTTAAGCCGTCCATAAGCGTCAACAGCTGCGAGACCACCCGCCGCTCCACCTCTCCGTTCGTCTTCTCTCTCTTGGGGGCAATGGAATCAATTTCGTCGATGAATATAATCGCAGGGGCGTTCTTCTCAGCCTCTTCAAATGCTCGACGCAAGTTCGCCTCCGCCTCCCCTGCGTCCGCGCAGCCGACAGCAGCCGCTTTGCAAACACATCTCGTCCCACAGTCAGGGCTTCCCTTGCCCCCCAAAACAGAAAAGACGGCAACAACCCACACATGTTTTAAGCTGGCCACAACGTCTTAATCCGCCCGCATCCCCTCGCCGTACAGGCGCAAGAGCTCTACCACAGCAAAGAGCTAAAGCGCATGCACAATAAACACTCGTCTGTCGTTCCTGCGGAGATGAAGACCCACCTGCCATCTTGCTCATGACCTCGGGGCCATTTATAAGGAAAAAGAAGGCTCCGGTTTCGTTTGCCACAGCCTTTGCAATGAGTGTTTTCCCGCTACCTGCAACACACAAGCCATGCCGTATCTCAACTGCTCCTGCGCCATTACTCGGCCAGCATCTCCGAGGCTTCGACGTCAGCGCAAAGTGTTAAAAGCGGACAGTGGGAAGGAACAACGCTCCACATCAGCAATGCAAACACCCACAATCTTGTCGACCTACCTGGAGGCCCATACAGCAGAACACCACGCGGAGGCTTAACGCCTAGTGTCTTGAAAAGAGTTGGGTGTCGTAGAGGCAGCTCAATCATCTCTCGAATCTGTGCCATTTGCTTGCGACATCCTCCTAAAACAAATGCAACGCATACCCTAGAATGCTCACTGAAACTGCGGCGGCACTAAAATAACGGCAGGCCCCTAAAGCAAGCTTCCTGATTGCCTCCGCTCCTCCTGCCCCTTTGCTACATGAGGAGCAAATATCTGTCAAGAAACCCTTCTGCGCACGCCTATCAACAAGGCCGCCGCCCCGTCCAAACGACAGGTACTCGGAAGCAAAGTGGCATCCTCTGAAAACGCGTTGCAGCCACCGTCAGGGACTTGCTCATGCAAGTGGAGAAACCCACCTATATCTTCATAGCCTATCTCATCAAGCCGCTCCTCCTCTTCCCGCTTCACAGGCTCGCCCTCGCAGTGGATGACAGTGTCGGGTGCTACAATGCAAAACTCCCCGGGATCCACCCCCACAACCTGACGCACAGGCAATTTTCTTGCATGAAGATAAGCTCAAGCCGCTAGCCGCCACTTCAGTAAGTTCAGCAAGGGCGAGTCGTCCATACACTAATTAAGCAGCTGTTTGAGTATTGTACATGCCTAGCTGCTATTTTGGCCGTGGAATGGAGCAGGCTGTTGCGTGGGAACGACTAAGAACCGCTTGCGAAGACGACGGGGCAAACACCGCGGGTTAGGCTGCTTTCAAATACGACAGCTTCAAACTGTGCATGCGGCTTTACGGAAGGGCCGTGCAGCGGGCGCCGCTATGTATGTACAGCGCGAGTTTGCTTCTAGTTGCCTTGTCAATAAAGGCAAGGGCACGGATACACTGAGACGACTACAGGCTAATGCAAGCACCGCTTACATGGGTGCAGTTAACATACCTTAAACTCAACCGGTCTGAAGCCACCGCGGACAAGGAACAAGTCATTCTTGCGCACGGGCCTGTATGCCTCCATGAAGTACGGCTTGAGGTAAATTTCAAAAAGATTGCCTGCACACAACTCCCATGCCCAACGCGAGACTCCTGGGTGAGTGCGCATGCAGTTCCCAAGCACAATTGTCAGCAGTTGGCGAGGCAAATGCCATCAGCAAACAATCAAAGTGGCAAGCATACCGGTTATGCCTTCGATTGTATCGTCAAGTGGCAAGACGTGGATTCGCTTCCCATACGGACAGTCCGCGCAGGCGCTCACATGGACAATATCTGCATCACGACCGAAAACGCATAAGATTCCGATGCAATGATCAGACGAATCGTCATAGAGGAGGGGTGAAAGGTGCACAGTTGCGCCTCTGAACCGCCAAAAACGACTGTGCAGCAGCAAACAGAGGGTGGTGTTTTGCCCTACCTCCCAGTCGAACACGGAGATTCTTCCTCACGACCTTGTTAAGCCTGATCTTCCCTTCGTCAAGATCCTGATCGGCCAGGACGACACACACCGTGTCATGCCGCATCTTCCCTCTAAGCAGCACCGTGTCGCCCCTAAATATTTGCAGGGTTTCCATACGGGAGGGGTTCAAGGCGACCACAGAGTTGTCATCATTGATAGCCTCCTCTACTACAAGCCGGTTGGGGGACCTCTTCTTCTTCGGAGGCTGATTTGCTGCTGCATTGGCATCTGCTTTTTTGTTGCCTGCTGCAGCAGGAGCGGCGCCGCCTGCACCTCCAGCTGCAGGGCCTCCGCTGCTGGGTGTTTCCTCAGTCATTATGCAAGGCTATGTCTCTTAGCTCGTGCTGAAGAGATAGTGAGACTTTATGATATGCAACTACAGCGGCCACAGCTGTCTTGAAGGCCGCCTAGTTCGTGGACGTCACCGGGTTAAGGTGGGTACGAGCGGGGATCCAGTGGGAGGTGGAAGCTTCCCACAGTAACAAAACTCCCCTTCAGGAGTTCTCTGATATCCGTTTTCGACACGAAAATCGAAAGAGGCTCTGCGCAGACTGCTGAGCTACGCACCGCCAGCCGATCAGAGAGGAACAGCGGCAGCTCGAGACGGCAGTCTGATGGCGCTGTCAAAGTGAGCGTCGGGTTCTCCTCTGACCCTTGCTAACTTGTATTTTCCTCAGGAATAGTCGCAGTAAATGGAGTAGATGGAACAGAAAGGGCGCAATAATTCTCCCTGGCCCTGCAGACCTCCTCTGCAGTCCGCGGCGGCGGCGCGCAGCTGCACGCTACAGAGCGTTTGTTGGTTCTCCCTGAAGCAGTAGCGGTAGTTGCCTCACCAACACTATTTCTAGCCCTAAACGTCTTTCAAAAGCGCAAAACGACTCATATTTTACTCATCCACGAGCAAGTTAAGGAGAGTTGTGCTCAATCAGCCTCCATGCATCATCACACTGTGGCCAAGGGTGGGAGGTGTGTACGCGCAGGGGTACCATGCTGTTGGGTTGGGATGGGCACATCATCCTTTTACGTCCGGATTGTGAGGTGTTTGAACAATCACCTGCAAATTCTATCCCCTACACGAACTATATGGAACATCTCGACCGCCTCATGTGAGTCTTCAAACCGACATTTGTGTGCTATTGCGGCTCATGGTGAATGCGTGAACACCTGATGCAACAAAAACTCAGTGCATGCCTTGCAGCTACAGACCCAAAGCTTTGTTTTTAGTTATTTACGGCTACAGCTTTACGTTTAGCATTTCCATTCTGCTGCGGTGGCTCTAAGAAGCTGGTCGTTTCCCCCGTTTTACTGTTGAAGTTGGAGTCCGAATTAGTACCTGCTCGCAGGATGTCTGCTGAGGGTCAAGGGGGGTGTTCAACAATTGTTTATTACGTAACTGCACGCACGTGAACGTTAAGTGGGCTTCGTTGCATGGGAGACCGCCTTGCAGTAGTAGTTGCAGCGGGGAGTGCTCCAGCCCATGCGAGGCTGCCCCGGGAGCCATCGCCATCACTCTGTGCGGGTGTTACTGATTATCCTGGAAAGTTTTGGGTAACTCTAAAGCACCTCACCCCTATGGAAACTCACGAGGTTCCCTTGCAAAGAGCTAGGACTCTAGTTGCGTTGCATAACTGAGCTAGGATTCAACTAGCATTGCATAACTGAGAGTCGCAAACGGGTCCACACTTTAACGCCGCCAAAAAGCCGAGGAAAACAGTAGGACATTTGTTCGGAACAGCGATCCTGCGAAACGTACCCTGGCCGTGGATATCCTAGCCACCTAGGATACTTCTCGATGCAGCGGATGCAGCGTTGAGCCGGTAGATTTCTCTATTATTTTTCATGTTTGTGCAGTAGTTTGCCCGCTTGTCGGCATGAGCATAAATGTACGTCGGAGCTCATGTTAATGGCTACATCATGGCAGGGGGAACACTCTGTGCAAGCAAAAACGGAGTTTGGTACATTTCAGGTGTCGTGCAGCCCCCTCAATAAGAAAACTATCAATAGCCAATTCAGGGATACATTTGCAAGAATGAAGCGTGCCTTTGGAGAACTACAGACTCTCTTCGCTGCTCTTCTAGAATATATATTTGTGACACTGTTCCTTGTATATGGCGATACAGGATGGGAGGATATCACTAGAGGCATGTTACAATATTCGTTCAACGCAAAGCATGGTACAACTGGTTTTGAAAATACCGTCTGCAGACAGCAGACGCAGCCCTGGACCACCTTACTGAGTCCCTTTTCTGAACACAGCTACTTCAAGGGAAAAGTTTGGTTTAAGATGCCTTCGACAGCCGAAGCCGAGTGGCGCTGTGCCACCAACATAACTAACGCATTCATGGGACTTTGTGCGGTGACAGTCTAAGCGATACATGTGCCTTTAGGAGAGCATTTTAGCAAGGCCAAATTTCGGCTTCGCCATGTATAATTTCCCTATCACTGGTGCTGGGCCTCCTCACCACTCGGACGCTGCATACCTATTTCAAAAACTTCTTGACGACTTTGCAACGCGGGCAGAATGACGCTGATGACTGCTGAGCGTCCGACCTAAGGAAAGCTGAGAGGTCCGTGTGCTCTGAGCTGAACATTGCTTTCGAACGGCTAACAACTTGCTAACTACCTTTGCAGATACGCCCGTATTTGTTTTTCATCCTGCGGTCAATGCAATCCGTGCAGTTGCCTTCATTGAAACCAGCGATATACTACACACGAAGGATGATTACTAAACCGGCGTCGCAGTAAAGGACTTAGCCGGACACAATACGCATGTGAATGTCGCTTGGGAAATCCTGTTCCGTGTCCCGTCCAGCCCATTCAACGGGTGCACGCATTGCATAGCGGTTGGTCCCTCCGCAAGTGTTCTATTTCAGGAGTTATGGCACATCTACCTAGGCAACATTTCTCACACCACTCCAGTTTTTTGAGGTTTCGTCCGCTCGAAGGTAGTTTCCGCCTGTTGAGGGATACCGTCATTCTGTTTAGTCAACAACAGCTTAGCTTAGCCACTTTCGTTTCACAGGTGCACTACACTGTACATTTCTGGAGACTGCAGAGAATATCTGCCCCACTGTTGTGCTTGCGCTGTGACTATTGCAAGCCTGCTCTTGGAATTCGAAAGTGCACACTGGCACTACGAAGCGGCACGCTCTTCAACTAATAAAACTTCAGCTGGCCTTCTTAAGCATGGCGCAAGGTTTGGGACGGAATTCGGAACTTCAGATTGGCCCCCAAAGAAGTCCGCTGCTGCAGAAAGGGGCAAGACAGCTAACTTAGCTTTTGTTTAGTTACAGCTCGTTCACACGTTGTCGCGTCAAATTCGGTTCTGCATGCCGCTTCTGTCTGTAGACTGCTGAATGTTCTGCCTGTTCATGCTTCAAAACACTCCTTAAGTTGACATCCACCTGAAGAACCAGCACCAAAAAAGTGGCCACACCGGCAGCGAAAAACGCCAGCAAGGGCCCCCATTGCGAATCTACGCGTTGCTGCACGTTGGCTGCGCCTGCCTTTGCGACTCGCCTGCTCACAAGCACAGAGATCCAGCATGGCCACGTCTACGCGAATTCAGAATGCTGCCATCGGACGTAAATACAAAAGAAAGTAAGTGTAAATTTTTTGGGGGGTAACAACAGAAAAGACGGAAATGTTCTGGAGCGGAGTGTCCTACTGAGATATTCGATGGCATCGCTTTACGTATATGGCATAAGCGCCGCAGCAGAGGAACACGCTCGCAAAGGCTAGTATCAGTACCACACCCAATCCCCAGTCACCGGTTAGAGTTTCCACACAGCTGCAGAATGCACAACACGGTCCGCACTAACTGCTGATGAGAAAGCTCGCAGCACGCCATGCGCGCTGGATATGCGAATAGACATGCGTCGTGAACATAACAGCACATAAAGACTGAAGTGAGAGCTCACGCAAGACTTGCTCCTGCTAAGTAAAGCCCCTTCTGGATGTAGTGCAAAAATGTGCGCTCCGCTGCAAAGGACGTCTTGGGGTCAATCTTCTTGACGGTGCGAATGTGCCGGCGAGCCAAACGCTGGCGCACCGAATCTGCACTGCTGGCGCTGTTTGCCCGGGGGCGGTCATCTTCAAACTCCCCCTCAGCAGACACCTCCTGCCCAATTGCCCGTGGCGCCTGTTGCAGCTGCAGTTTTTGTTGCGCCCTCAGCCAAAAAAAGGTGCGCTGCGCAGCTGTCGCCGTCATATCCTCCTGCATGCAAGCGCCAAATTCCAACATGAGAGCCCGTGCCATGGCAATCGCAGTAACAACATCTGTTGACGCGGGTGCCTCACTAGCTGGCTCCCACAGCCTCCCTAAATCGAAGCTGGCAAGGCGATGAGGAATCCCCCGCCTTTGAAAGACCTCTACAACTACACAACAATACTACACCGCACAATTGCATACCCAGTCTGCATCGGCTGCGACCAGTGCTTCGCTTTCGCCTACAGCAGACAAACAGAGCAACCATGAAGCTGTGAACCACCTGAGATAACCAATACATTCCTTCTATCAGTATTTGTTTCTGGTAAAACTGCAGCGTTCGAGTGCATGTGGAACATAAATGATAGATGGAACAGAAATATTTGACATACCTACAGGGAAGAGGCTCCGCCTCTCTGTTCCAAGAGCGTCAGAAGTCAAAAACCTTGGCACGTGCTGTTCCGCCAGACTGCGGGTTAGAGGTGTCAAAAGGCTATCGGGGCTATTGCGCAACGACTCAAAGAGTGAACCACCTAGTGGGGGCACGCCAAGTGTACTGCGCTTCTTATACGCTGAGAGCTGTTCTTCGTGCTTTTGGCGCTGCCCAGATTGCGGACTCTGCAACCAATGAGGCAGCAGCCCGCTGGAGATCTTGTCGCGATGCAAAAATGCCATTCCGTGTTGAAATTTGGAGAACTTGTAAACCAGTGCTGCAGGCATAACTCACCATACACGTCAGGCCAACTGACAGTCGCTTACGGTTCACCTGTCGAATACATGATGGCACACACTGCAGTCTGGGGGCGTCCCGCCCGGGGAATCAAAGACTAGGGCAAACGTTGTCGCACATCACACACCAACGCAAACCCCATTTCAAGTGGGTCCGGATATTAAATAAAGGACAAGGGGAAAAGATAATAAAATCGATGACGAAAAAGCAGTAGAATAAGCCTCTCCAATGGGGTTGACTAAGCTGAGTACGCAACGACATACTCGCGTCTGATAATAAGAGCATCGACTGCACCCAAGCAGGTGGCGGTTGCTGTTGTACCTTCACTTCGAGAATGGCATAAGGAAAGCGCACAACTTCGTCCTGAGGCAGAACCACCGGTAATAAAAAGAATATCGCCGCGTCCTACCAACGGAAATACACTTCGTCGCTAGAGCGGGTGGGCACCATCCCGGCAGCTGTACAGAAATGTTCCAACACGGTTGGGCTGCACACACTCTATTATGTAACTAAACGTAGTCTCTGGGGAAAATGGTCACCAAGGGTGAAAGCAGACGAAAAGACAATCATGAGGATTCGTACCCTGCCTAGCAATTCGTCTGCAAGCCGGCACCAATTGAAACCGCCATCTTCCTGCCTCTGCGGCCTGTACTCGTTGACCATGCACAGGTTTGTGTCCAGGGAAATACGCACCTGAACGCACCGTGTTTAATCAAACCCATCAATTCCCTACCAAGTTGATACGGCGACCACTGCACCTTACCCTGGATGCCCCAGTTATCGGCACGGGACGGAACCAGGAAGGTGCTGCGTGAGACACTATACGCACGGCTGCAATACTGCGCAGGCACGTGAAATCCTAACAACGGGAACCATGGGATGGGCCTTCTGTAGGCGAGATACTGCATTTATGCTCCTTACGGCATTTGAAGTGGCCAGTTGGAAGGCTGCTCTTAGGTAACTCGTCCGCAGCTGCGCAACCAACCAATGGGTGCACGCAAGCTAAAATGAAATCGCATATTTCTTCCCGCTTCAAAAACCTCCGTGTGTATCCGTCCCTTCGCATACTCCCCGACTACAATAAACTCTAACGGCTATAGAGAGGTGGTTACAGAGGTGCCTTACGCCCAGTAGGCTCCTCAGCCAGATGAGTACCAGAGTAACAGACACTATTATGGCTGCCAACGAACCACTGCCGCTACATACAAAGAGGTGTGCATTGCACTGTGTCGTGTATACACGTCTGTGAAATGCTTACCATCGGTTGCAAATTGTGTCCTGCGATTGCCTGCTGTATCTCTTCCCCCAGCTCAATGGCTTTTCTCAGTTTTCCATTTCTGGCAATGTACGCATCAGCGGCACTTTCCTCAGCATCACTGGCCACAAGAAAAGGGTGGCCACTATGCTCACGAGAGCTTGAGGGCTTTGAAGCTGTTCCACTATCAACTGATGGCAACTGGAAGCCCGAGGCCTCAAGCAAAAGATCTCGAGCACTTCGCTGAAGCAGCATGTAGGGCGCAACCAACCGCTGAGGGACCACAAACCGCTCTTTAGTGCTGCTCATGCCGCTCCAAGACTCGTGATGAGTTTTCCTACAACCAAGCGACAAGCAGTCACTGAAGCCCAGCACATGACATGTGCACGTGCCTACAGCACAGGCCACCGCACCAACACGCAATAAAGTTCGCTGCCCCACCGTTCAATGAAGATGTCCTCGTCAGGGCCATTGTTGTTGGTGCCATACCAACGAAACCGCAGCAGTTGGGCGCCTTCAAACCTCCGTATGCGACGTTCGTAGCTGTAGGCACCTGTGGCGCCAGAGCAGTATGGACACAAGCAAGCCTAGCAAGCAAGCCTCCGATCTCCTTCACAAGAATATCACTTATGTACCCATTAATCTGCATGTTGGTAGGCGGCAACAGCTGAAGGGGATCAAAACCAATATTGCCACCGACCACAATATTTGCTAACCGCCCGGTAAGTCTCAGCGTAGTTGCCTTCACACCTCTAATGATGTGCAAAATCAACTACGCCAATATGGTCTAACAGGGCCTGCGGTTGGGCCTAAGACCAATGGAAGGCAGCAGCAAGCCCTACGTACTTGAACTATCAAAGTACACTGAGGCCACCATCTGTGTGGGTGCAAGATTAAGGGCCCCAATGTTGTGCCCTTCTGCAGTAGCATCCGGACCAAGCAATGAAGCCTCCTAAGCATAAAACACACGTGGATAATTTCTTTCACGCACGTATGTGAGCAACTAATGCATACAGAGCACTTGCAATATCGCTCTGGGCAGAAGGCACGACTCGGCAGCAAGCCTGTTGCAGCACAAGTCCCTACATGCAACCTCTGCAATTGATGCGAAAAAGGGGGAATGTGCTTATCCACGACCCCAAGAATACGTTTCCTAGGTGAGCAGTGTATACGGATGACAGATAACGTGTACGGGATAATATTGAACCCGCATAAATAGATTCACCAACTCTTTGTCAGATGTCCCGAAGACGAGGAATGGCAAATGCCTCACAATTAAGCACTGCGCACGCACCTGCAAAACAACAAACCCGAGCCGCCAATATTCCTAGATCCTGTGGCAATTGCTTACAGAAGCACGTCATGCATATGCCTAACAACTTCCTACTATACCCTAACCCAGTTAAATGAGACTTCGTATCGGGAGCAACCAGTGCCACACGTTCTGGCACAGTTTTATCTACGGAAGGGCTGCCGGAGAAAGCGGAAGGGATCCTCTGCCAGAAGAAGGGTCCGCATCAACACGCACAATGTTTTCTGGTCTGATCCAGTACTTGGTCGTAGCACGAACAAATGAGTCAGGTGGCTTCCACGCCTCAGATCCCATTTGCCTCCCCTCCTGCAAGTTTCACAACTCCGTTGACCTGCTAGTTCGATTGTCCAGCAAACAAGTCGCCGTCGAATTTAAAGGCACTTGAATCGCCAACTGCTCTGAGTGTATCGGTGGTCAAACGCGAATTTAACTGACAAGCTGTTCCAGGCCGCTACTACGTACGAGTTTGGAACGGAACCTTCCCCACAGAAGAGACAGCATCAGAACTAGACGTTCAAGGTCAACATTGCAATATGCCTCCTTCAACAACGAGGTGGAAAACCACCGGGCCGTCTTCGCCTGAATTCCTCGATGGCATGCCCACAGCGCAGAGCCAGTCACTAAGAAGCCTACCAAAACAGCTGACTGCTGCTCACCAAGCACCTGCAAGTATTCAGGGACACTTGCTGCCATGTAGGCCCCCATGCACCTACAAGGAGTAGCAATTACAAGACAACTCCTTTTCTGAATCCCCCCTAACTGGAAAATAACGCCGTTTTCAGTACAGTTTTACAACATGCTCAATAACGGAGCTTACGCCTGTAAGTAGACGGTCAAAATGTGAACAAAGGAACAGCAACGCCTTGTGATTTGTTCGGATATATAGATCCAGGTGAATTATCTCTGCAGCGCCAAAAAAAAAACTCCAACACAGGGAGACAAACTCGTGCACAAATAGGCCAGTACTCTTCAAACAGCAAATGACGCACAGCCCACCTTCACCTTGCCAAATGCAGCTACCTTACCAGCGGATTGTTCTTCAATGAGTTGTTCTTCATCTCCTTGAAGACTTTCTTCCTGCGTCGCCATGAGGTACACAGAAATGCCGTGCCCCGGTATGAGGACGAAGTACCTTCAGGACCCGCCACCAGTACCTCAAGAGCCAAAAAAACCTAATCAAGCTTCTGAAACAGTCACAGACTGCTGCAGAACGGCTGAAGTGTAATGACGCATTGCCAACACAAAAGGGACTCCCTTTCAGGACTTGCCTGTTTCATGCGTGCAGCGATTAGTCTGAGATCCTTTTGAATCTGCCGTTCTTTTGCAGTCGCGAATTTATTAAGTTCATGTACTTGCTGCTGAAGCAGCCCCCAGAACTGAGCCTCTGTTTGGACAGGCAATCAACAACGCTTGCAAGATAATCGCACAAACGTCCATATCACCATAATGAACTGAAATACATTTCGACATCGATGGCAAACCCGTTACAAGCGGCACTCCGATAAGAGTCCTCAATTCTGTGCTCAACCTGAATGCCGCGAGCATCAATCCATGCATGTTCTCATGCGCAGCCCTGCTTCCGTGAAAGCGCACTTGCCCACCAGAAAAGGCACAGAACAACAGTACGTGAGTCGGCAGATGCACACACACAGGGGCGCACATAAGAACCAGCATCTACACGGTTGGTATCAGGTGCTTGCGGACAGTGAGCGTACCCGGTAGCAGCGAGAGCGTTTCTGCTTCAGCCCTCAGGCTTGATCCAGCCATTCCATCGTCAGCCCGGGCAGCGGCTGCTGCTGCGGAGAACATATTTTGACTATGGGACGGGTCAGGCGCTGATGGGGGCGAAATGGGCTCCGCATCTTGATGCTCGCTTACAGCTGCTGGCGAAGTGGGCTTCTGTGTCATGCCTGAGGGCAGTATTCGGGGCCTCTGTAGAATATCTAGACGGCGCTGCAAGCATCCGACAAATGGAAAAGTAAACCTCTACTCAGCGTCAGAAAGTAGACACACGCAAACGCAGCTGTTAGCAATCCTTTCCTTCCCTCTTAGGCAGAGGCACCTCCCCACTACGTGGAGTTTTTCGCCTGCCTCCAAGGTTTCCTCGACTACAGGTTCTGCGGCAGTTCTCGCAGTTCCCGCAGTCTCATGCGCTTACGAACCCCTTGCATATGCACTGTGCAAACAGGACACTAATTTCAACTCACCCGGACGGTGGCGCGTTGGCGTTGTGCATTGTGCACGAGTTCCTCAAGTTGTTTCTTGAGTCGCCGAATGTCAACGTAGGCCGGCAGATAGTGCGCCGGTACCTTCATATGGAACGAAGAAGCAGCCATCTTAACTAAAGTGAGCCTTTATGCAGGCTATACATCGAAACCGCGAGAAATCTGAGCATTCGACGCACCGTGCTGCCCGTTGGCTTCGCCCACTGCTGGGTCTCCGCCACCGACACAGCTTCCCCCTGCAGGTAAGGATAAATGACCCGCCGCAACTATACTCCCGATGAATTCTTCTCGCACACTCTTAATCCTCCAGGAGAAGCCGGGAGAATTCGGCTTGACAACACTCAAGACGGAAACATCTCAGAGCGACAACAGGCGTTCAATACTGATCAGTCGTTTTGCAAGTGTTGTCCGTATATGCCCACTTCTAACGAGCAAAACATTCAAATATCATAATCCCAATCAATGGATCTGCAAGAAGGAGCCGGTAGGCAAAATTTCGGAAGTTAACGAACAATGGAGGCGCCGACTGTTCTACACAGAGCAGCCAGGGTACCTATGCAACTTAATGGAATAACTACAGCAGAGGCCTTGTGACGGCCATGGCCTAATGCCAAATTAAACGCAGTTACCTTTCTTACCAGTTCTTGAGCAGGCTCCTAGGTTTATCGCTCGTTGAAAACAAAATGTGGCATGCATATTGATGGAGCCTATGGGGCTTTCTCGGGTCCTTCTTGCACGAGGCAATAGACTTCTAGAGACCGCACTGCATTACAGTTGGCCTTTAGCCATATGCAGTGATCTTACACAAATGCATTTTCGTTCCTCCTGCTTCGGCGTTAGACTGACCCCCTGCAGTCACCATTTTAGGGGCTGCTCCACTGGCAAAAACGCTGTGCCATTCTGTGCAGCGAAGACGCCTGAACATGGGAACCTACTACATTCAGTGTATTTATGAATTCATGTACAGGCGTGTACATATAGGCGCCTAATATCATTATATAGCGACAGACAGTAGCCTGCCCTGATGGGCATTGGCGCCGGCAACCAAGCGACGGAACTTGCTAGCATATAACCAGGCAGTGGATGAATCCATTCGACATCTCAGCCATTCACAGAATGGTACGCAGGAGCCCCTTGTATTCCCAATAGGGCATGCAGCCTGCAGAAGAGCCGGGAATTACTGCTAAAACCGCGCCTTTCTGTACGGCTTCACAGTGGAGAAAGCTTGCCAGTACAAAGTCGTAGACATTGTTTCTGGTTACGAAGATTCTCACAGATGCAGCAGGCCTGCGGTGAGGAACAGAAGGAATATTAAGCGGCTTTTGCATGGCAGTGCCCCGACAGCCGTTTTATTTTCCACCCCCGAGAGAGTAAGCATACACCCTTTCCACTATGGCGGCTGAGGCAGTGACACTGGGGTCATATACGGAGTCAGCGTCTAAAAAGAGCCTCGCAGACGGCCGGCCTGTACGGTTCAATTTGGCTGAGAGCAACACAGCCCCTGCCAGTCCTGACGGCGAGCAGAAGCCAGTTCGTGAATCGATTCATTTTGACCTGTTGGGAGCCCCGCTGCCAGATCAGGAAACAAGAACGGATTCAAAAGCAGCGGCAAGGAAGCCAACTGTCCCCGTTGGGGCCAATGGCCGCCCTCTACCCATCCTGAAGGGCAACAGGACATTCGGTTACGGACAAGCGCGGCGCCTGGTGGAGCAACTGCGAGTCAAGTTTGCATTCGACAGGAACGAGACACACTTCTACTGCCCCGACTCGAACGAGCATACGGAGCCACCTCCGGCGCCTGCCGAGTTGCGTGACGCCGTCCGGGGCTTCCTCAAGTCCTCAAAGAAACTAACCCAAGAGTCTCAGGAACTTACGCAAAGTGCTGAACAGAAGCTAGAAGAAACTAAACAGATCGAGCAGGAACTAACAGCTATGACACAGAAATACGTGGAGAAACTAGAGAATCACAAATCAACACAGAAAGCCAAACAGACAGTCGTCGTCACAAGCACGAGGCCCCCACGCCGCTTCCTGTGCTGGGGTCCCTCCCCTGTAGTGCTGCCATAGTCTTAGCATTTCTTTCCTACTGGCATATGGATGATCGGATCGCTCGTCTGCACGTAGAGGGCAGGTGAACCCACCAGCTACATTGCCCCCCTGTATTGCAGACTTAGTGCTCTTACCGCAAGGTTCCCTATGGGTAGGATGCTGCCATTCACAGCTCGAGCAATGAGCAATGGAGTAATAGTTAACTTGCCTGACTCAAAGCCATCCGTCCTACTACCCTCTAGACTCCAATTCCTACAGAGAAATTTAACTGCAAGGTGCGTGGCTGCCTGCCCCTAAAACAAACAATCGTGGGTTTTCTCACAGTGGAGGCGGCTACTCCCAGCCGATGTCTACAACGTGGAACTCCGAATTTTCAACCCGAATGTGCTCTTTGCCGTCTAATGGCAACACAACGTTTTGTGAAGAGGTTGAGTAGCTGCCCGCCCGAGAACGCCTGAGCCTAGACCCGGCAGCTAAAGGCCAGGACAGAGGCCCAAAACAGAGACAGGGGCGGCCTGTAACAGAACAGGCCCTGTGGGAAACCGCTAGAGAAACCCGTCGACCGCCTGAAGTGCCAATTGAGAACTACAACCAGCGATAGAAATGGTCGTTGTCTCCTACGAGCATGCGCCCGCACCAGCAACCTTAAAATCAGTCCGTCTTCTCAAGAGTTCCCTTCTCGGAGACGTAGATGCCGTCCAAAAACTTTCGAATATCCTTGCGGCGTACCAATGTGGCCTGGTGGATCAGCGCAGCTGCGAAAGAACACACACCTCACAATACTGGGTCGGTGGAATGCTGCAGTTGCTTACGTGCAAGTGGATGAGGAGGTACATATGTTCCCTTTGTGGCACGCGACGCCAAGCAACTTGGCACTGAAGTTCAACCACTGCACCTACCTGAGCGCGACACAAGCTCGAGGTCTGTTCCCTTCAGGGCAATCTCATCCTTGACGTTTGTGCTCTTTTCACAAATGACGCCGGGGAGGAGCTTCACGATACGCACGCGTTTCTCACCCAAGAAATTCCGGATTTCGACAACCTTGCCTCCGTCAATGATGTTAAGGTTAATGGGGAAGTGAGAATATACAAAACGCATCTTGTACTCAAACTGCTTCGTCACCCCCGTGAACATGTTGTTCAAGTGAGAACAGACAGTGCGCAGGCAGGCAATATCCGACTTCCTACCCTGCCATGTTGCCACCTTGACGTGTTTTGCATCCTTCGTGGTGTGCAGCACCAACGGCAGGTGACGAAAAGTCCTCTTCAACTCCCCGCGGGGCCCCTTTACTGTAACCTCCCTGCTTCGAACGGAGACAGTCACTGAGAAACACAACAGCACAACATATCTCCACATTGGTTTTCAACTTACCGTCGTGGATGCCCGCCTTATCCGTGAAGGACCCTCAACAAAATGAAACAACACATGTACGTAAAACGCATGACGTTTATCGATCCACTAGAACTCGGACAACCAGATTCGAACAGTACACCAAAACCTTTTCCGGGTCGCCATCCACCGCAATAACAAACTCCAACCAACCTCGAACCACCCGACCAAGACGGCATCCAAACAAAACTGCCCCTGAAGAGAATGACTGAAGCCACTCAAACGGAATCTAAGAAAAAAAGGAATTTCGTGCTCCCTCGATGTCGCTGATGAGCGCCAGAACTTGAGGTACCTCCCACATTGCTCGCAACCCCACACATATGCCTGACACTAGTAATCCCAGCTGCATGGAGGGCAACTAAATAGGATCTTCAGCCAAAAGCGTCCGCAGAAGGCCCGCTATTTATGCATGCAGTACTCATCAACGGTGAGAATTTCGAATTGTGGTTACCGCCTCGACACTTCGCGCCCGCAGCCGCGACTAGAACCAGCCACGCAGAAAACTCAGGGCCCCACCAGCATCCATAAACACAGAAAATTTGAGTATATGTGCAAAAAAGTAAGAAAATGGAGCAGCAAATTATACAGGTTCAATCAACCACGGCAACTGCTGTGGACAGTGGGGTGCGATGCCTAACCTCCGTCGGGCACCCGGACACTCTGTTCAGAGTACACCGTCTTCATTTTCACAACCAGCGACAGTAAAGAAACTCCTAAGAGGACCGTTTGACTCTTCAATTACCCCCTCTCCTCTTGTTGATCTTCTCCTTCGACCCTCCCCGCAGTTGCGATGCATTCTCCACGCATGCATGGGGCTTTGGGGGCGGACCCCGCGATGGTGTATAATAACCGGTTCCATTCGAACCACTCTCTCGTCTTGTGAGCAGCAAAAGTAAGCCTATGACGATCTTGTGAATATATAACCATATAGTCTGTAGCAATAATCTGCGTACATTTCCCCAGCCATTCATATCTCGCTACCCCTGAGACACTGTGGCTGTATGGGATGTCCCTGCTTCACAATCCTTGCACATGCGATGCATTAGAGCGCATTCACTCCAACATATCTACCTGATTGAAACTTTATTTAATTCAGTTGACTTGAGAATTTGAACACTGAGATGCTCTTAGGCGTCCCCGCCTTGCTGCTTCTCACTGCTTGCCCTTCGAGGGAATGGCCAATGTGATTACTATTGTGGGCTGCAGTGGGGACAGAATGTCGATGAGATTTACTTAAATACGCATGCTCTCACCTCGCATTTCCCAGGTGGAGTGAGCTCAGCGGTCCAAGCTCCCGCAGCTGTCGGAGAAGAGATGGCCGGCCATCAGCCTCTACATGTGTTGCGGCAAATCCAGGTGCATGGAAGGCCTGTAGGCAAGGATGTATGCGCCTTACTGAGATGAATCCATAAGTACTGTAGACATCTGTTTGCTTGCTTGTCGGTTGCCGACTACGGCCGAATTAGAGTTTATGTGCCAACTTCGGACAGATTTTTCCACTTTGCTCTGACGAAGTCACATCTGGCCATATTCCCGTTTACCATAGCACCACACGCCATCTTGCGACATCTTTAGCCGAAATATCGCTGTACTGACTTCCAATTCGCTGTACTTCCAGCGCAACCCAGGAGACCTTCGGTTGCTTCTGGCGCACCTCTCGCCCTGTGTCTCCCCAAAATCGTCTCCAGCAAGGAGACAGTGAATTGCTTTCCACGGCTATTGGAGACCTGATGTTGCGGAAGGTGCTCAGCAAGCCTCTTCTGTATTTACAAAATACGGTGACCTCCGTTGTGCTCCGGTCTGTGACTCGGTTGACTCTGCTAGCTGGGTTTGCCAAACCCAGCTTGCCTGCAAACCGAACGGAGAACGTAGCGATGGTGGTTTATTTGACCAAATCGTTCATCTTGTTGACACTGGGCCAGTTTGTGCCTCTATTAGGCTGTCCCGACTAAAAGAGCAAATGTTACCAGGGTGGAAAAGAAGTTCTTTGTAATTGGAAAGTGTAGTTACAGAGAAGCTGAAACACAGCAAAGGTATTGGAGTCACAGAATATCACAGGAAGTGAAAACCAGTTCGGCCTCCTTTCTTATGAAATTGCATTAATAACCCGACCATTCGACGCACTGTTCGGTTTGATGCCTGCACTGGTTGCTGACGAATAAGGGGAGACTGGTAGATGCCAACGAGATAGTTCGCTTTTCCCCTGTCATTTTAGCGTCTTACTTTTTCTCTGTCCGCTAGGGACTGTCTTTTCATTGCTTAAGATCTCTGCCTCATCCAGCTGTGACTTATCACAATGACGTTGCTGACGCTTTTCGGATAAAGTTAAAGGATATTTCGCGGAGTCCTTGAACGCCTTCAGAGAACCAGCATCAGTTGCTCAACGATATGCTCCCATCGAGGGTAAACAGAGTACATAGGCAGACTCATTGCAGAGAGAACGAAGTCCAAAATATCATACCCAGCGCACTGGGAATTTCTTCGGCTGCTCGCGCTCCTTTGCTTTTCTGACTGCGTGCGAATCCGCCGGGCCCCAGTTACCCGCGTTGAAAGAAATTGCGCAATTTCGTTTGTTGTGGCTTCTGTTTAGGCATTGACATGATTTTCGCATACCTTCACGTGGTGATAGGTGATTGGGGGGGAAGTCGGGTACTGCAGACGAAGTCAACTGACTTCCGCCAGCCAGGTCCAACGCCGAAAGAGGGAAGGGTGCCGGAGAGGGGCGATTGGACGATTGCGGTGCTGTAGTGTGAATCAATTTGTACAAGGTAAAATCCACCCAGTTTAAAAATTCTTATGGATAGAGATTAGCAAATACTGAAACGCTTGGTTTGACCATTTGCCCAGCGATGCTTTGCAGAGATTAATTTACCGGCGGTTGTAAGCCGCTTCATGAAGCCGAGGCAGAGGGCAATACAGGGCTTCGGAGGCCGATAAGAATCATACTTTTCTGGAAAACGTTAAACCTTTAGGCATGGTTAGTGGCTAGTTGGGTTACTCCCTCAGCCATAGCCAAACGAAAATACGAGTTCAATTGGACGTATTTGTCAAGCGTATCCACTACAACCTAGATGCTTACCTTTCCCCCGTTACCATTGCTGAGCTTAGCTATAACTACAGCCACACCGGTATCTAAAGAGAAGTGTGAACTCAATTCTAAATAAATACGGGAGTCAAAAGAGGAATCGGGAGTCGCAAAACACAGTTCCGGCCTAGTACCCCATTGAGCGAGTCCGCCATCGGCCACACTGCCCTTCATATACTTCGCCCCGATGTTATACTGTGTAAGCTCTCAAGGCCACCGAAACAAAACTTGTGTTAAGAATTGATGGATAGTGAAGGGCCTGCCATAAGCAATGTCTGCTCATCTAACTACCCATCAAACAGTAGAGACCATTCACGTGCCCTTCTGTTTCCACTGCATGAAGTGAGGAGTGTGGTAGGAGATTAATTGGTGAATTTTCTAGTGGTACGTCATCTGCATCTAAGGAGCTCTGAATGAAAATAACTCTGCTCCATTGGAGCTCACAACCCTCTTCGGCCTAGACTGCAGACCCGCGTTCCACTCACTGAGACCTCCATGAGCTCCATACGCTCCCTTATGGGTTAAAGACATCCGCATCCAAATCTATCTATGCGGGTTGATCACTTTCTGTGTGTCCGGAGTGCCAAGAACTGCGTGAATGCCTTCATTGTCTTAGGATAACCTTACAAGTGCAGAGGCATGCGGGTGTGTGGTTGGAGAGGTCCTTACCTCTGATAGGGCAGATACATGACGACACAGTATACTTTCTGATGTATTAACTACATGTATTACCCATGTTTGTAGAACAAATACAGGCCACGCCACGCATTCACCACTAAACTCGAAACGCCAGCCACACGTGGGGCAGCTTCCTGCCGCTGACGCAGCCCTGTTAAAATGCTTATCTAAATGCTAAGGTACAATATATTCACGCATTCCACTGCTTCTGTAGGCTCAATGTTCCTTGCATACCGAGACGGAAGGCCGGAAGACAACACTTGTTCTCCAAGACTGCCTTTTGGTTATCACGTGTGTGCTGGCTGCTTTAGGTGTTATTTCGGAAGTTGCAGGTGTCTGCTTATCATAATGTGCACACGTCTCTTTGTAAGCCCTTTTTGATACTCAAGCAGGTTGTGTTCTCACTAAAGCCCCGCCTCACCACCGTTGTTAGCGGGGCCCCCCGGGGCCCCGAACAGAGTCTGATACATGATCAGTTTTTTTTTTTCGTCTACTGCAGGATGCTAATACTGGGAACTTCTTAGCATTCAGATGTATCAGACTCCATTCTAGAGAACTTTTCGTTGGAGGGGGCCGAGCTGACGGGTGCGGCCCCCGCCTTTAGTGTTCATTATCATCGTTGGCGGGTTTTGGCTGCAGTGGACAGCCTGACTGAGCTGGTGCGTGTACACCTCATGGTTTGCTGTTACAGCTATTTTTGTTCGAAATATACTCATTTCCACTAGGGCTGTCCTGCTGGCTGCAGGAAGGGACATGGTGAGGCCACGGAAACACCCAACCCCCTCATTTCGCGCTCGCGCAAAATGGCCTGGTGAAAGTTGGGCGGGGTGGTGACTACTCTTCCTACACAAACGGATGCATTAGAAGTTTTGCACCGAGCTGAGGCGGAAACAGCAGCTGCGTTGAGTGGGTTGAGTCGAGACTGCTTCACTGATTCACCGCACCGGAAGTTTCACGCCGCAAAGGAATCTTCGGCCGGTTGTAAACTACCGTGTCCAAGTTCCCGCTTATGATCAGGTATACTTATCGTAGAAACTGCATCCTGCCTCAGGTGTAGGCACGTCGTTTTTCGCAGCCCCACTGCTGCATTAAAGGACAATGCGGGATGCTGCCCACCAAGGAGAGAGTGAGGAGGATGCAGACTCAACACACGCGTCTGCTGATGCTGCCAGGCTTCATGCTGTTGCTCGGCGCATTCAGCTAAGAGAACATGCCAGTAGGCAGCAGCAACTTCAGCTCCACAAGCAGCTGCAACAGCAACAGCAGCTACTGCAACAGCAGCAGCAGCAACTGCACCAGCAGGATGCGTTGCTGCGGCATCAAGAACAATTGCTGAGGCAGCAAGAACAACAGCTTGCCAGCCGGGAGACTGAGGCGGGGTTACTGT
The DNA here is from genome assembly GCF_000499605.1 of Eimeria maxima. Classification (NCBI taxonomy): domain Eukaryota; phylum Apicomplexa; class Conoidasida; order Eucoccidiorida; family Eimeriidae; genus Eimeria; species Eimeria maxima. The sequence goes on along the minus strand of NW_013565846.1, from coordinate 108,061 downwards.
TGCGTCAGGTGAGCTTGCTTCAGCAGCAGCTCGAAGAGAGGGCGGATCGCTTGGCAGCAGCAGAAGGCAACTACCTCGATGCCACTGCCTCCCTGCAGCAACTACAGCACCGCGTAGCGTTGGGTGATGAGGCAAGATTACTGGTCGAGGAAGTGCGGCAGCAACAACATCAGGACACCCAACATCTTTATGCAGAGGTTCGTCGTCTCCGGCGTCAGCTCTCTCATCGTATGCAAATATCCGTATCGTGTGAAGAGAAGGAAAGAGGAGGAATGAGCTCTCGAGAGGCGGACGTGGAAAATGACAGTGTTCATAGAAGTGTCTGTAGTGAACCGCCTACTCAGCAGATGGCGACAGGTGGGTTGCAAGCGCAGCCCCCAAGTGGAGGGCTGTCGCTGCCCCCGAAAAGGACTGACGGGCGCTCGTTGGAAGCATACAATGCAGCCGGAATTTGGTGCTGTGTGGAGGCAGCTGAGGCTGCTTCATGCACTGCATGGGGTTGCAGTGCTAGCTGCTGCTGCAGCAATGATGACCAGCACGAGGCGGTTGTTGGCGAGCTTAAGGCTGCGCTGCACAGTTGCCGGTGCGCTATGGAAGGCAGAATATCAAGGGAACCAGCACCTTCGTCAACAGTGGCAACAGGCGCTGTTGCACTGGCAGTGCGGGAAGCTCTCCATCGCTGCCCAGCGGCAGGGGCTGACCCTGAAATCGTAGGCATGCTGCTGGAAAGGCTGAGAGCCGAAAGCATGCAAATTCGGGTGTATTCGCAGCAGCGACGCGCTGCGTCGTCTAGCATAACGGCGAGCAACACTGAATTGCAGCTGCAGCATCACGGCGGACTTGCGTCAATAGATGAATCGATGGAGCGTGAAGCTTACGAGGTGTTGGGCACAGCATTGTCTGACGAAGTGTTGCTGCCTCTTTTAGCCGTTCAGAACATCTCCACGCTGCTGCGACTCAAGCAGCAAGGCGTCTTGCTTGCTAATGCACGCTGGCTGCAACTCCTCAAAGACACAGTCGGCAGCAAGTTTCTAGAAGGCAGCTGCTGCCACTCCAGCGGCGACGGCAGTAGCGGGGCTGGCTTGGTGCAGGGGGACAAACATTGTGGAGTATGTCCTCAAGGGAATCTGGCAGAAAACGGTGCCGTGACGCCAGCCTGCAGCTGGGATGCACGAGGGGAAGGCCGGCAGCACTTCCTGCTGCAGCTGCTCTTGCGTGGTTCCGGGGGAGTGGCGGCGGCAGCAGGGCTTCTGCTGCATGGAACTGCCCCGCTGGCCCTGCACTCAGCGACTTTGACCGACCGAGAATCAGGCAACAACGTCTTCCACCTTATCTGCCTGAGGCAAGCGGCTGCACACACTGTACACTGTGTTCTACCATTGTTCTGTATTGTAACAGTGGTACAACGCAGTTTTCCAGCAGAACCATAATTTGGCTGTCGTCGGCAGGCGTTTCCTTTTGCCATCTGCTGGCTGTTTGGCCAAAAGCCTTTGGGAAACATTCATCTGCTAGTGTGCACAATCAACGCGGTTCTGCTTTTTTGAGGGGAGGGGAGGCGCCCAGAGCAACCGTCGCTTGGCCTTGTATGTGCGGCGTGAATTTTACGTTGTTTGTCTCCAGGAATTTGCCCCAGCTGTTTGGCACGCTTAGATTGATATCCCTCCCTTGCGAGCTTCTCTACGCGCAAAACAGGCAAGGCAAGACGCCGGCGGACCTGCTGCCGCTCGTGCTGCCGCCGCATCTACAAGAATTGAGCGAGCTAAAGAAAGCTGCAGTTGTGGGAGAAATGCAGCACCGCTCAGAGCTTCAGGAGGAAGTTTCCGGAGTGTCTTGCAATTTGAGGGCTTGGCGGGGCGTCGTGTTTGAATATGCAGCCAAGGCGAGTCAGACAACTCACGGCAGCAGGTGCCTTCGCTCTCTGTCATATCCAGGAGTCTAGGAGTCTAGGTTGCGAATGCGGGGCATACAGGTAGCACAAAAGGCAACACTTTTATTGCGGATTCATGCTGTGGTGACGGCAGCGCCTAGCAAAGTGGAGTTTCCGACCTAATGAAGCCACTGTTCGCAGGCGTGTGCATGTGGGTGCGCAGGCAAGCTCGTTATACAGACAGCATCGTAACGAAGCCGCCCTTGCTCTTTACACCGAGGCACTGAAGCTGCAGCAGCGGCTGCTGGAGAAGCAGCAGCAGCTAGATGAAGTCACCGGCGCAGTCAGCTCGTCTAATCTTTCGCTCATGGAAAACACAGCAAAGCTTGCATTCAACAAAGTACGGGGAAGTGTTTCCTGAATTCTACTTGATGGTGTTCGCGCCGTGCATTCCGCCAAAGTTCAAACTGTGGGACCCTGCGCAGTCTAAAGTTACCGTTACAGCTCCTGTTTAGTTGAAGTGGTGAACTGCTTCTCCCCACGGAAAGAGCAGTAATTCCTATTGCTGCTGCGCGTTCGGCCGCGCAGCAGCTGTAGGAATTTCTCCTGTACCTTGCCTAGTCAGTACTGTACTGCAGCAGCATTTACTTCCGACTGTGCGGTTATCTGTGGCATGTTAGGGTCGAAGTGCTCTCCGGCTTGGCCGTTGGATTTGCAGCCTTCAGAGCTGCTCCCTCTGTCTAAGTATGACTCCAAACTACAAAGCTGCCTACGAAACTGCTGCTGAGGTGAGCGAAACATAAGTGAGAACAGAATGCAAATATAGCACGACGCGGAGGATGCTGGAGACAGACGCGTTTGACAGTGGGACAGACGTGTTGCCTCCAAACAACTAAACCTAATATCGGTTAGTGCGTTGTCAACATTGCGTCGTATTGAGCATCATTCAGCCCAATACACTGCATTTTGTAGTTGAGCCAGTTCATCCTTCCGTTTGCTGCATTCTGTCCGTTAGGCGTGCGAATGGCTGCTGGACTTCGAGGGGGCACTCAACTACATGCAGCTGATGCGGCAGCACTGCCCAGATTCGTTCGCCGCTGAGCACTACCAGAAGTACGGACACTCTTTTTGGTTCTATTCACTTACCCTGACACTGTCTTGGCCGGTCGATGCAGCTTGTTGCAGGCTGTAGCAACTGCACTCTCCTGGGTTATTCGAGGTTTTCTTAACAACGCAGAGTGTTCTATTGGTATGGCGACGAAAAACTTGCAAGCCCTACGCATCCGTTTGCATGACGTAGGCGCTGTGCTCGATTCCCTTTACGCAGGCGACAACTGTACGAAGCCCAACTGCAAGCATCGAGCTTCCAAGTGCTGGGGATTGAAAGGGGTGCTCCCAAAGCCGCAGTAAACCGCGTACGTTTCGAAGGCCGAGGCCTGTGCTGTTTTCCATATATGCTTGCTGTTGCTTCGTTTCCGTTGTTAACCCTTGTTCAACGTACCTTCGGCTGCAAGCACAACTCAGAGTTGTCTGGTGCAGGAGGTTCGGCATTGCGTCGTCACTCATCCTGATTGGTGTCAGTGTCCACTAGTCCCTTAATCCTCTTCGTGCCATGCACTGTTCATTGCTATCCTCAGGCATTTCGCCGGATGAGTATTCTATGGCATCCAGACAAGGCCTCTGCCCTCTCTGAAGACCTGCGTCTCAGACACGAAAACCACTTTAAACGGTAGGTGGAGGAAATTGTCGTTGAACTGCTCCGCGTGCAGTGCTCGTGGATGTATCAGTTTATCTGCTTCTCCACTGGACTGCGAGGCAACGGCTGAAAAGCCCCACAGTTGTCATGTTGCGTGGTTGCAGGCTGAATGAAGCGCGCATCGCGTTATTGGACGCTAAGTCCTATGCGAGACAGCTGCTCTTGCCTATTCAGCCACTGTACAGGCACCCAGAGCTACTTGTCGTTGCGAAACCAGTGCAGCAGTCAACGCCGTCTCCGACGCTCGTGCAGCCAGAACAACTCACAGCAGAGCAGCAGCAGCATGACACGCAACAGCAAAGTGACCAGCGAAAAGGGCAGGAAAGCCAGCAGTGTGAACCGGATGAGGCGGGACCCCGGCTTGAAAAGTTGCAGCAACAGAGACAGCAGTTGCTGCGCTCCATCGGAAGCCTTCAAAGGCAGCAGCACGAGTTGCAACGCGAACTCGAGGAGCACCGAGTAGCCGGTGAACACCAGTCTGGTTCCAGCAGTACTAGTAATTCCTTGCGTTGGCATGAGCTACAGAAGTTGCAACAACAACAGCAAAATAAGCAGAAGAGGCTGATCGAGTGTGAGACTGAAATTGGTCAGTGGCTCCACAGAAGGGAGAAAGAGCACCAAGAGGTCCAGCAGCACCAGCTGAGCCAGAAGCCGCAGCAGCAGACGCAAGCTCAGCCGCAGAATCAACAACAGCAAGGGGAACCCAACTTGACCGAAACACAGAAGGTCGAAAGGAGTGCAAGTGAAAACCAAGGGAGCACCTCAATCCCTTCCCGCCACTGCGACTGGCAACAATCTCAACAACCCGTTCTTGGGAATTGTGAAGAAGATGCACCCAACGTTACCCCTGCCTGTAAGACGGCTCCTCACAAGTCCATGGACTGCTTATCCCCGTCAGTAGCGGCGGCAGCAGACCTGGTGAATGAAGCTGCAGCAGCTGCCTTGTCAGGGAGGGAGCAAGCGAAGCCTGAGGGTGACAGCCCTTCTTGGGACTCTGCCACTTCCAGTGAAAGTGATACGGACGCAGCGAAAGGATATACTGTTTTTGAAGAGTACGAGCACACCGGCGGCAACAGCAGCTCAGGCTTTCCGACGGCAACAACTGCTGTGCCAACACCTCCCCCACTCAGAAGAGAAGCCAGCTCTTCGACGCAACAGCGCCGCAGTTCGTCGGAAATACCCCCGTCGAGGACGTCGTCAAGAGAAAGGACCAAAACACCAAACGCGGGGCGAGCAAGGGAATATTCCTGCGTCAGTGCGTCTCGCCTTGCGGGCCGCTATGGCTCGAGAGCTTCGTCCGCGGGGCCTCAAATACGAACAGGGGAGGCAGCAAGAACGGCAACGGCTGCAACGCCTGCGGCTACTGCACGGAGGAGCCTTACGACTTGTATTAATAGTCTGTACTCTACAGTGCCTCCGCGCGCTGCCGGTGCTGCGGCAGTCAGAAAAGCTAACCAGCCTAAACGGAGTACGGCGTACTGGGAAGAAACTGACAGCAGCAGCAAGAGTAGCACCAGTGACAGCAGCAGTTGCAGCCGCAGTAGTAGTGACAGCAATGGCGACGGTGGCAGGGAAACTATTGACAGGGGCCCGGAAAAACAGTGGACCGAAGCTAATCTTTTCGGAAGGAACAAATTTGCTGCTGGAGCTACGGGTGGTGCTGCTTCCAATATTGCAGCAGCGGCTGCGCCAGCTGCCAATGGGAGCTCGGGTAAGGCTGCCGTGCAACCGCGACAGCAACAGCCGCCCTCGCCGCCTCCCCGACGAGTAGCAGCAACGCAAGGTGTACGGAAAGATGGCAGCAGAAGTAGCAGCGCCGGAAGCGGTGGCTGCAAGACGAGGGTTGCATCAGGCCGCAGACGCTTTGTTCGCACAAGGGGGTATCTGCAGCAACATCACGGTGCGTCCCAGCAGCAGCGAAACGAGGAGCAGAAGCGTCAGGAACAGCCGCAACGACGGCAGCAACTCTGGAGGGGGACACTTAGCGGGAGCGAAACTACAGGCAGCATCCCAACGGAACAAGCTGGTGCAACTGCAGCAGGCGGGCCTTCGTCAGAAGCTACTCCGCAGACAGCGACAGCGGCTGCAGCTGCGTGGCTCTTGCCTCCTGACTTCCCGGAGCCGTTTGGTGCCCAGGGGCGCCAGTTGCAACCGCGATCAGACAACTTTGACTCTGCTTCGGTGCACCCTCAGCAGCAGCAAGAGCAACGGCGGAAGCTGCACTGTGATTATCCAGACACAGACAGCTTGCTCCATGCAGCTGGGCAGGAGCAAAAGGAAGACACGCAATCTCCAACCCACGTGGACTCTCCTGCGCTATTTTCTCAGTCCTTGGATGGCCATCGAATGCGGCAGCAGCGACTACAGCAGGGCCTGCAGCAGCAACACGTGTTGCACCGCGAGCTGCAGAAGCACAGAGAGATGCAAGCGGCAGCAGAGGCAGACAAACGCCAACTATTGTTTCCAGATGAAGATTTGCCCACATTTCCGGCCAATGCAGAAGCAACAGACACAGGCAAATCCGCAGTCTCCGGGCTGGCAGCTGCAAACACAGCGCGGTCTGTGCCAGCACCTCCAGGCGAGGAGTCGCCCGCTTCTCCTGATGGGCGGTGGGTCAAGTCTGAGAAGGTTCCGGATCATTATCCCGATAATGTTCAACCGCAGAGAAGCCAGCGCTGGCCAGTGCCACACCATAGCAGGAGCGCTGTGCCCCAGGAAGATAGTCATCCAACACGTAGCTCCCTGCACCTCCGCCGAGATGAAGAATCGGCAACTCTTGCAGAAGGTACTCCCACGGACACTTCCGGAGACGGCCAAGGGATAGGTGCCCCAGAAATGCAGCAAGCCAGTAGTGCCAGCGGAGCTGCCAGCGCCGGAGAGAGCTGCGGCAGCAGCGCTAGCAATTACAGTGCTGAACAAACCGACAGGAGAGAAAGCACGAGCGGCCGCAACAGCAGTAGCGACAGTGAACCTGAAGACCCAGCTGACCGTCTAGGGGCATCCGGGCAATGGAGGCCAGCAATATACAGTCGACAGAAACGGCAGCTCCACCAGAAGGAGCAAGAACACCTTTACCGCTCCGCGACGCAGGGCGCATTTACCCAACCCGCACCCCCTGTAGCGGATGGAGCCGGTTCCAGCCATTGGGCACCTCAGCGGAGCTCCGTGCCTCCCAGCAGCAGTTGTGTAAATGAAAGTGCCACACTTCGCAGGGGTACAGGAGCGGCGACAGCAACCCCAACGCGGTTATTTCCTCATTACGACCCTGCGGACGTGGAAGTGCAACGCCCAGCCCAAGGTGTCAGTTTTGCGGGAACTCACGAGGTACCATGCAGCGTTCCTAGTGGTGCGACTGCTGCTGCCTTGTCTGAAGGTCATTCGGCAAGCCCTAGTGACCCGCTTCGGCGGCTTTCGCCAAGAGGAGATGCGTTCAGCGCGTTGGGAGGGAGTGGGGCACCTTTTCTGGGCGATAGCCGCCAACTGGGAGAGGTGCCGCCGGCGGTGAGCATGTGGCAGCACTTGCGCACTAGGGCTTCCTTGCCACAAACGAGAGAAAATACTTTGTTGCATTCGCCGAGCAGGTCTCAGCGAATGTAATTTAGTTCAGTTTGCAGAGTGGCCAGGTGACCAGCTCAGGTGTGTCAGACTGAACACTCCGCTCTGCGTCATAGGTGGTGGGTCTTATATATGGCTTATGGGTGGAAGCAACGTGGTGAAACTCTTGCGAACTGGGGGCCTTCTTCTGAAGGACAACCCAGAACTTCATGGAAAGCACACTGGTGGAGGACTAGAGCAACTCCAGGCTGTTCACACGCTCTTGCGACTGTGCTGCTAGATCGTCGAACGCCGATAACAGTTGCACAAGGCACGAGAGGAGTCGCTAGTTCCCATTGTGGTATATGCAGTGCGTGGCTGTGAGGGAGCAGCGGAGGGCCTCTGCCACAGTAAGATGCTTCCGCCAGTAATCAGCAAGCCTTTTCATGCCCCTTTTACTTTTTGTTAAACTGTGGCACTTTCATCGTGAATGATCATTTCGTTATCCACGTTCTCTATGGAAAAAGGATCAAATGACTGAACGTTGAAGGAGTCGTTGACAGGTTGTTGGCTTACTTGAACCTTGCTACAACAGGTAACAGGTGTCATTCTTTACAACTCATAACGAGAAAGTAATTCATGGCATGAATTTAATGGTGTTGTACGCGTGTTTTGCGCGGTTACTACTGCATTCAAGAATTCTTTGGCAGCCTTTAATCTCCTGGAGCAAGGTGGAATTTCAGCGGTCATGCGTGGACCCACATGCTGAATCAGCGCATACTCCACTACCTTCGGACTCACTCAGCGAACAGCCTATGAAGTAAAGGTGCTTCAGCAGGAGACTTTGTAGCCAACTAGTAAAGTTGCTGGGCTGTTCCGATTCTCCTGTGTCGTCAGATTCTGTGGCGGCGTTCCGGGGGAATGCCTCTCCACTGAGGAGAGACTGCTGGCTTCGAAAACTTCTGTCCCTCCCTAGAGGACTTTTGACTGCCTCTTTCATGCCATTAGTCCTGGATGTGCCTTGGAAAGAGGGCGAATGTCCAGAAGCCGCATCTTTAGATTGCTTGCTACTTGCAGAAGCTTGAGCAGCAGAAGCCCTTGCTTTGGGTTTAGCTGTGCTTTTTGATTGTGACTCTATGAGGAGCCTCTGGAATTCGGGCGCAGCCCTTCCCTCGACCAGTGTAGCCCTTAATCTTCTCATGGCTGCGGCGTTGGGAACAAGGTCATCCGTTGTCTCGCTGTCACTGCTATCCCTGCTACTGCTTCCAGATGCATCACTGCAGCCAGAATCTGAACCAGGGGCTGAAGAATTGACGCCACCCTGCAACCAAAGATTCCAGAGAGCACGCTCTGCAAAGGCAGTAGTATCCCCAGGAGCGACGCAGCAGGAGCTGCGTGCGCTTTGTATGCTTGGGTTCCTGCTCACTGCCTTTGGGATATTGCACGCAGAAGCAGCCTCGGGTATTCTGGTCTTGAAAGCGGCCATGCGCCGCCTGGCCCTCTTTGCTGCGCCTCTAGCAGCGAATGCCTTTGCGGTGGCACCGGGGGAGCATGCGCTTACTCCCGGTTCACGAAGGATCTGGGGATTTCTTTCTGGCCCCCAGGAAGCATACACTGGATTGGACGTGTGATAATGCACAAAGAAAGCGTGCTGAAGCTTGTAGTAGTGCACAGTTTGCCATGTTGTTGGTTTCGCTCCAGTCTGCACACGGCATAGAAAGAACATAAACCAAGCGGAAAACGTGAGGACCCAGCGGGAGTATATGCATGCAAAGTGTTTCGCTTCCGGTCTAGAAAGTCTGATCGCTATGCTATGAAAAACCTTCTGCGCACTCCAAGCTTACCGCGCAGAGGTAGGTGAATTTAAGTTGCAACCAGCGTGGCAGTAGGATTGAAACGAGGGCCACTACCCCCGCAGAAAAGCCGCATATATGGAGGGTCTGTACAGCGCTTCCTGTTGTCGTAGGCCGCAGCAAAAAGGAGCCAGCTGCTAGGAGCAGTACCGATGCCCGAAGTACCAATATAGCCTATCAAGGATAGTGAAAATACTTTCAACCGATTAGCTGGAAGGTAAGCAAAAACTTATTACTTGATGAATTCCCGCAGGTAATTCAAAAATACGATGTTGGCCTTTCCCCAGCCGGGCACACTGTACGTTGCAGACTATCCCTGTATTTTCCTGTCAAGTAAAGATGACAAGTGACGTACTTGGTTAACTACAGCTGTCATTTCGGGGTTCGGCCGTTTTGCAAGACGCAACAACGCACATTTGTATATCCAATACAGCAGGAGCCATGTGCACATGGCCTGCACGCTGAGGAATGGTGCAATCATTACATAGAGGGAAAGAGAGCAGAAACCTTGCATCATTGCCGCATACCTGCGCAATAAGCAACGACCTCACTCGCAAATGAAGATCTTCGACAAAAACGCCCGTAGCAAGCACTCGCTTGTCCGATGACTATTGGCAACTGATATCCTCTCACTTTGTCGGAGTGCAGAAATCAGGCCCTTCCTGCAGTCGATTGAAATCTGCCTGAGATATGGGCTTCTTAAGGATGGGTAACAGGCAGTCCCGGCGCATTACGCGCAACTGCAACACCAGGGCATGCAGAGAGCCAAGACACTTGTACAGGCTGGAGGCAAGCCCGAGCAAAATGCGCTATAGGACCAACGACAGCAGTGTACGTAAATGAAATAACTTTCAGCAGCAAACTCAACTGTCGATCTTACGATCCAGGGAACTTGCAGTAGAGATAATGAGATTTCACTTAGAAGAAAAGAAAACAGTTGCATGGCGACGCACTCAATGAGGCCCCCTCGAACATACCTGCAAGGGGCGACAGCATTGCAGAGTGCACGCACATACGTGTAATCAAGGCATAAAACAGTTGGCTTGGGCTATCCTATGATTTATACACCGTTGGTGGAAGTGTTATGGACGTGTCATTGAGCACTGTACTGCTCCCTGCCTGAGAACGGAAATGAAGGTTCTGGCAGAACTCACCACCATCTTGGGTCTTGAAGCACGATTATGTACGTCAGCCCAGTGTTTATGGTGTACGTAATTGTCAACCGTACCATAAACGCTACCTGTGTAGATCCACCTTGCAAATGACACAAGTTTGAGTTCAAGAACCCTCTTCTTGGTTTCCTTACCCATACGTGTTCTCACAATGATAGAGAAAGGAAGCGCTTGTGTAGCTAGTGGAATCTTATGGGAGTGAAAAGAAGAGAGACTGGACAGCGAAAGCTATCACTGCAGAATTTCTGCATCCTACATTGACGTTGGCCATACCTGCTCTGCAGTACGGCTTATGTGGCGCTCCCTAAGAGACTTGATCACAAAGCACACCCAACGAGGTGAGCAAAACTGCAATTTTTCAGCTTCTGCCAGCATATCAATAACGGCACCGGCAGAAGGACAGCTCTAGCGACTCTGAGGCCTAACATACGAAGAAGGAGAAAACAACCCTAAGGAGGGCGTTTATGCAACTGATTGCCACAGATGGTAGCATCGATAACAGCAGAGATGCCCATGATTCTTTGTCCAGCTGCAGTATAAAACCGTCACAGCGAAATAGAGAAGGCCGAATTACAAAAGTAACAACAAGCACATGCAGGCGTAAACTCGTCAGGACGTGATAAGCATTTTACCTTATCGGAGACAGGCTACTACCTTAGCAGAGCAAGTTCAATCAATGTTTCTCGCAAGTTTATAGTCACAACTGACACAGTTCTACAGTGACGCTTGAGCACGAACGTTACCATGTCAGATGAAAGCGCATTATGCACAACCGGCACACTTGGCTTCATATGATACTCGCTTACAGGGTTGCTGAGAGCTTCTTGAATTGCACTGCCGTTCACAGACATTATCCAGTCTTCAACAAGCTTGATCAGACCGATACCAGTCTGCAAGCCTCGCATCTCAATGGACGAGCCACGACCCATGAGGCATCTCTATCCAGCTTGCAGAAAAGATGAAGGCTCTAGTGTATTCATCTTGGACACGCTATCTAGCTATCAGACAGAGGAAGTGTCTTAGCTGACTCCAGTAAAGTCCTTATTTTTCAGGCTGATATTTAGAATAATCAGCATCCCAGCAGTGCAAAATGAGGCAGTACACAAGCCCAGTGCAACGGCCCACAACAGTACCTGCAATTAAAACAGCAGCAATCCACGCTGTCCCAGCAACAATCCTTAGCACTCCACGAGGAACATCCGAATGAGCGGTTGCAGCTATCTTTTATCACCTCACTTGAACAGACAGCCGTTTTGCTCTGGAGAAGCTGAGGTTGTCCCAAACTATATCCTCTGGATGAGGCGCTGGCTCCACCTCAGCACCATAGCACGGCACACGCAAAGGATTTTCCAGATGAAAAGCATGCACATACTCGCCACTGAAGAGCCTGTGGATACGTGCGGACACTCATTTTGTGTTATTTTTCCATGCGGCGGCCTCTGCTGCAGCGGTTGTTCTTATTCGAATGTCTGATTTTCCAAGGCTTGCGTACGCCTATTGGATGCTGTCCTCTGAAAAGAGGAGCCGACTTATTTCCAAGTAGACCACAACTCCATTTCCTCAAAACAGATCTCCATGTGCGTAGCCTTGCTAGGCATTCGTCTCTGTCCTGCGCCAAGATACCGAATAACGAAAGCCTCACAAACACAACTTTCGCTCCTTGCAGCAGATTGATCAATGTTGTCACACGATCACGGGGTGAATTCTACGTGAAGTATGCCCCCATTTGCTTGCGAAGTCAAAATCAATGCTTACTTGTGCATATTTGCAGACGACTACAGCGTATCCGGTGCTCCTGGATAGTCAAGAAGATGCCCATCAAAACGTGGAAATGGAAAGGGAAACGGATTGTGTAACACGTCTAGGCGATAAATGAGGGGTTGTACTTTCACAATGCGTATATGAAAAGCACCGTTCTTTACTTCGATTCGTAGCGAACCGGTAAAATGCAATGCCTGGAAAAGCTTCGCGTGGACAGTCATTCGCCTCTACCGTTTCTGTGGGTCACCTCAGAGTGTCTTGCTCCACTCGAGTTAGCAGTTTGTGCAAATCTTTCGCGGAAGAAGACTCCTCCTCTGAGCCATCCTTCTGGTTCGCATGGAAAGCGAATGTAGTGAGCGCGTATGACCCACCTACAGGTGGTACACTGCTAGAAGCCAAGAAAGTTTGATCGCGATTAGAGTGGTAACAGGCAACCCTCCGAAAGAAGCAGAACGCGAGAAAAGAATAAGTAGGAGGGGCACATCCCTTTACAAATGGAAGCTCCAGTCAACAGGTTAAGTCATCCACAGTGACCCCGCCAGAGGAAGCAGTGGAACGCATATGCATGTTCGAGCATCTGGTGAGGTGCATGGAAACAGAAGGCGCGTGAATGCCAACCTTGAGGATATCGAGGCGCTCTTTCAAGCTTTCACGAAGTTTTACATGCTCGTCGTAATGTCTAGCATCGAAGCCTATCACAACCTTGACAACAGACTCCGACGGTTGGTTAGGCAGGATGGAATGGCAACAGAAGTTGGCTATTTCTTCTTCGTCTATTGCATCGGCAGGGAAACCATCTAGCAAAAGTGCGAAATCCCGTAACTGATACACCTGCTCTCCTGCTGTTTTCCTGAGATGTTCCTAAGAATAATCCGGCCAACACATTGAAACAGTGGAAGCCTGCAACCGCCGTGTCGAAAATACGTATTTGCAAAACGTTCACGCAGTGAGCTCTACCTGCCGCCTGAATAGAGCTGGTAGGAGGAGAACAGCACTTAAGACCATGACTAGATGCGTTATAGCAGGAACACAAGACTCGGAAGCCTTTTGGTCTATGCAGCCTGCTGTAAGAAGTGCTGCAAGCAACCAGACACTACACACAATGTGATAATGGGGCATGAAGGGTTACATGCCCCCCGAGCCAATAATAGTATAAGCGTGTACTTCAGCTATGCGCGAGCAGTGTGAAGTTAACAAAACGATAAATGCGACTGAAAAGTTGTACCTCTGTTGAATGTTGAACAGTTAGTTTGAGCGTCTGCAGCTTTGTTCGAATAGACAGCTATTACGACTCCAAGAGACAAGAGGCCGTTCAAAGCGGAAGAAAGAAGGAGAAACTTTATGAACTGGAAGAGTAGGGGTATTCCTAAAGCAAGTGGAAGCAAATTTCACAGAATTACGTATTGCGGCAAGTGAATTGTTGAGTAAGCTCGCACCGGTGCAACGGATACCTATGTGTCGGCATAATTCTGGGCAATGATAACAGATTACAGTTTCTCCTGTTCAAAATTGTATTACCAGGCCCCAGCTCCCCAAGATCGGAAAGCCTGCAGCACAAGGGATAAGGTGGTGCACGAGGAAGGCCAGAAGGCGTGAACACGTTTCGTGGGTCTTCTCCATTTTGCAGCCTTAACAACACGGATGTTCCAGTCTGTCTGACCCTGCTGTACATTTTGTGCTCATATGCCTCCAGAAAGTCAAGTTCATGCCACGGAACTTCAGTCATTCTCGGCTCCCGTGGGCGCCTAGCTCAGCTTGCGAGCATTTCGCGCATGCGCGTATTCACCAGGTGCTGAAAACGCAAGGGAAGGGGAAAACTCCTTGCTTTTAGACTGATTTACTCCCATTTGCTCCAGGGTTGAATAGGCCAGGGTTCAACTGTTCAGATGCATTTACAGCTGGTGAATATATATCCTCCGCCCCTACCGGCCTGGACACCGGCATCCCATGAGACGCAAACGATCACGCATTCGAGGGATTTTTCGAGCTTTGGCCAGGGGAAAACAAACTGTGTATTTAACACATGCCCTGCCAAGGGTTCCCACAGTTCCGTCTGGTAAGGTAAGTAGCGAAGCGTCATGCAGGGTCACCTCTCTGCATGCGTGACAGCTGCTGCGTTCAAAAATGGGGTAGATCTTCCCAGCTACCAAATGTTCAGCCACTTTTGTGGAGGCGTTTGACCACAGTATTCTCTCTAATGTACTCCCCTCTGGGATCGTCACACTGCTTGTGGGTCCGCGAGCACCCGTGTAGTGTACTAGTGGACTGCCGGCGCGGGTATCGACTAGGAATGAACTCTGATTGTGAATGTCCTTAAGACAATAAAGAGTGCTTGGATAAGGCAAATGTCTTGTAGGAAAGAGGTTTATGGCTTCTCCAACCAGCGAAAGCTTGAAAGGCAACTAACGGTTGCGAGGGAACGATATTCCATCGCCGCTCGGCCCACCAACAGGTATTGGCCAAAGAAGGAGTTGGTCCCCCTTAAAGACAGATTACACTACTGTTTACGAGCAAATATTCACTCATTCTTACCAGAGCTTGCTTTAGATTCCCAGCGAGGCCGACATCGTAGGGATTTGGCCGCCCTGTGCGGCGTTTTTCGCAGAACTCGATGGTTGTGCAGTTAGTAGTGATGAGCATGCAGTGGAAGATGCAGAAAGGTAGAACAATGCTGAAACGCATGTTAAGTTTAGTTGCTTCATAAAGCTACTCATAGATAACCTACGCGAGCATGAAGAAACTCAATGCAGTCCCGAGGAACGTGAAGAAAACTTGCTCGAAGGAAATGTTAGAGTCGTCAATAGAAGCCCTGACTAGAAGAGCATGGATGTGCTGTAACCATGGCAATTTGTAGGGAGAGACCGTACCGGTGGCCGCCATGGTATAACACACAAATATCAGCGTTACGCCACTGTATAGCAGAGTCAAAAAGAAAAACTTGTAGTTGAAGAATCCGACGTCGTTTGCAACCTGGAACCCATATAAGCTTTCCACTAACCAGCTATGTAGCCATAGGAAACTCCACTCACCCATGGGCAGTAATGGTCCATCTTCAGGACACAACGACCACTGTTGCTGCTATGATGGCAGCGGTCGGGTTTATACTTGGAGCATTTGTGGCAGTATCTAGCTCCGCCTAAGAGTCAAGATTACAGTCCATCGGTATGTGCAAGAAAAGAATTCATCCCACCGTCTCGCTTCCTCTCCGTGATGAGACTAGGATTTGGCTGCCTCTCCCACTCGTGAGTGTCTGCCAGTCTTCATGAAGAATGATTTCGCGCTATACTTAAGGAATTAAATTTACCTGGAATACGCCCTGGATCAGTTGAATACGTTTTGTAGAACGACCATAAAACCATAGCAATTCCAGCATGAGCTGCAAATCAACGCTTTCAACGGGGTCCTCATTAGGGATGAACATCAATCGCCTTACCAACGAAGAAGTGAAGTGCTCCTACTGCAATAGCTCCACGGTCGCGATACTCGGGAGGCACCTCAAATTGAAACATTGGCAGGCAATGATACTGCAAACAGGTTCAATCGCATGCTTTTTGTGTATTTTGTGGGGAAAGAGAGCTTACCAGCAAGTAAACTGTATATAGAATGGCCATGACGCTGCATATCACCTGAAATGTTGTTGGTTCGCAGGCAACCAAAGAGCCGAAATGATAAAACTAGCCTACAATCATAGGAAGAAAGCGGGCAAGCCGCTTTCCTTGGTCTTCCCTTCTTTCCATCATGGTCAAACTGCCTTAGGAATTCCCTAAAAAGTACAGAGACCGTAGTGCAAAATCTCTTGCACGAACCGAAAGAAAATATGGTTTGGGGCACAACTGTCGCAGGCCTCTGCGCGAGGATTCAGGTGTATGTACGAACACCCGAAAGGCTAAGACGCACTTGCTGTCAGATTTTTCGAACGGATGTCCTTGGCAATGATGTAAAATTTAAAATACTTCGTTGAATAAATGAATATGCGAAGGCACTTGGTTTTGGCGAGGGTAAACGAACAAAAAATGTTCGTCCTCTTCCGTAGACTCATCTCTCAGTGTAAACAGCTGCCTATTTCACGAACCGAGATATCAATCGCCTCTGCAATGGTTTCTAATAGTAGATGTCTAGGAGAAGCGTGGCTCTCTCTTTGCCTCCATGTAATCTACGCATTTAAGTAGAAAGTTCCTTTCTGAAGGTAAAGCACAGCGTGCAACGCCATTACAGAGGACTCCGCAAATAGAAGCGGGCACCCACCGTCCACTGGAGAACTCTACACAGTGGAAAATCACTTTCTGAGATAGCGGGACAGCCTGTGTGTGTGGAGTGCGCACCAGACTTAAAGCCCCGTTTCTCTTCAAATCGGCTCAATCTATAGCGGCAATTGCTTGATGACCTGCTGGCCATCACGCCATACATTGAGACAGAACGGAGTCGAAGCCACCAGGATACATCGAAAATGGAGAACCCGTATGGGTTATTACTGTGTTGCCCGTTGTTGGGAACGGTCATGTGCATGACAGGTGTGCGCGCTCTGAAGGAAGCACCCGTTCTCCTCGGTTGAAATCACTTATTCAACCGATAGTCCTGAGTATTTTGGAATTGAAATAGCCTAAGCAATTTCTAGTTTGAGTGCAACTAGTTTGACGCATGCGCATACCGTAACCAAGGTGCGAAATATGCCGCAATGAAAATTCAACGGGGAATTAATGATGTTCTCATGGAAGTATGCTTAGTTGCATCAAGGACACACTCAAGCATGCTTTCTGAACAATGGGTAATCTGCAAAATTTAAACCAACGTTGGCGAATAGTAGACGTCAGAGCACTTATCACTGCGTGACTCCTTCGGGGCCGCATGATTTTGCTTGTGTGTTAGTGGAGAGTAGTCAGGTATAATTCCTCTTCCAGTTGTGCGAAATATTCTACTTTTGACATCTTCCAAGCAGTCCCACTTCGGGTGACTCTGAGAAGTATGCGCTTCCGCTCTCACAAGTTAATCTGCTCCGCAATTTTGGTCGGCTCGACGGAGCGAGCTGCCGACTGCAATCGCCGCGTCTTTGGGAATGCAGGAAATGCATTTACAGTGCTCAGTATTTGGGATATTCATTCGCAAATTTCAGAAGTAATTTAACTCAACTCTGACCTGGCTTTGAATTCAACTCACAGTACACGGCTGCGGACCTCGATCGTGTCCATGACGGGCTCGTCGATGTTACAACTTTTTGCCCTTTTGCCATAGACCAGCGTATTCCAGGCATTTCATATCAAAGCCCTTGGAGATATCAATTAAGAGAGGGCCATTTACCCCTCAAATGGCTCCAGGCTCCTAGCTGGTACATCGGGGCTCACGGCATGCGCAGCCTGCGCCTGTAACACACAGCAGCCCCGGGGATAAATTTACACATTCCTCATCTGGTGAGGACAGTCTTAATCGGCCTGCCTAAAGTGGAATGAGACGAAGCCCAATTCACCAATGGCTTTTGAATAACGCAAGCACGAATGACGCTGCTTGTGGGAAGCAAGGCACCGCTCGGTAGGCGAATTTGAGCCGCTCACCACGCTGCACCAACTATGTCTAGCACGGAGTGTGTTCGCTTCTGCACCACGTTGATAGCTCTTCAAAGGTTCAACATATGCCTATCATGGGCTTTCAAAGCAGCTGCTGCCGCAGTCCTGTTCTCAGGCACGCGTCCAGTTACGTGAACCATCTAGTCACAACTGTGGTCATATTAGCTTGGGCATGGAAGGCTGTAACTGGGCTTGCAGCAAACGAAGATCAAGCTGATGAGGCCCTACGAGAGCGCCAATCTGAAAGTAATGCTCTGCTTTTTGCTGAGCCTCTTCATGGTGATGGCATAACCTTCGTTGCAGCACAACTAAAAGCTGCATTGTCGTCTGGTACCCCATCACTGGATATGGTAACAATCGCCGCTGAAGCGGCTTCTTTAATATCGTGGAGCGAATGCTCTCGCTTCTGCAGCGGAGGCACCCAAACGGCAGATACTGAACGAGCAATAAAGCTGGCTGTTGAGGGGTTGCGTCGTGTTTTTTCTGATAGCGGCGAATGGTCCGATTCACATGTCGACGAGGTGGAAAAGAAGGTCACCCAGTTTACAATGGATGGTGACGCAGAAACAGGTCAGGCGAAAACTCGCCCTTGTAATACATTTAGCTGCCCTTTTGAAGTGCCAACAGATTTGAAGACTGCAAATTTGCAGATTGCGCGGGAGCCGGCATTGGTGGCTTCCTTCGGAGTTGTTCCTCAAGTAGAATTTAATGAATCGTGCAGGGAACGGCTGATGCTGGACCGCATCGATCAAGAGATCTGGACTGCCAGGCGGGCGGACCACTTGCATTATCGAAAGATGCAAGACCGGGAAGGGAACGGTCAAGGCTGGGAAGCCACTGTCCTTGCCCCAGAGCAGCTCAACCTGTACAGTTGTGTTACTTTGTGCCGATTACACCACAAGTGCAGTGCACTGATATACGCTGAGGATATTGTTCCTATGCAGTCGGAGGAGGGTGAAAGCGCTAACGAAGACCTTGAAGGGGACGCCCTGAATGTGTTAGAAAGCATCATAGGGAGTGCAGGTTCTGCAGTGAAGAGTCTTGATGAAAATTTGGCGGAACTGTCTACTGTGGATTCGAACTCGCTGAGACTGAATTCGCAGAACGGAAATCCGGTATGCACATTGTACACAGGTGTGAGGGTGTCACGCATTGCAGAATGTGGGACTGAGCCGACGAAACGGGCGGGGAGGGACACGCTGACTCTGCTCGTGACGAATCTAGACATAGCTTTTGCAGACGTTGCTCGTGTAATGCTGGCTTCAATGGCGCAAGAGCTTGACAGAGTGAAGAATGTGCTGAATGATGCTCGCCTCTTAGTCAACCAGACAAGCATAAGAAACTGGAAGCCTGCTAACGTCCAGCAAAGGGCGGAGCGGCTAGTGGGACGACTAATAAAGGCCAGGAACAGCGCTCAGTTGGTCAGTCATATTATCCCTGAGGCTGTCAGAGTGATGGAGGACGCAGCAGTTGCTGCTGCCCATGCTCTACGTGCCTCGCAATCAGAGGGAGACTTCGCAGTCCAGATTTCTCGTGTTGTTGGTGACGAAGACAAGAGTTCGTCGAAGCCAAAAGACGGCTTGCGGCAAGCCTTTTACTCACTAGCCCCTCAAAGCCCTTCTTGCCCAGTCTTCTCCGGCGTAGAGCTGCTGAACCGTGGGTGCGTGCAGCTCCCCGCCTTGCAGACGCACGGATCAGGGCTGGGGTCAGCTTCATCTCTGGATGCAACCGAAAGACAGCATATTTCGGGGGAAGCCAGTTTGATGACATGGCAAAAATGCCAAGATGTGCTGAACGATGTTTTGCAGCTCGTGAACAAGTACCGCAAGGCGGTTTCTCAGATAAAAGAGTCGGGGGAAGATGCCACAAATGCGGAAAAGGAAGCTAATCGATTACTGACACTTGTACTGGGTTTAAGCGCAGAGGAGAGGGCAAAGCTCTCCTCACCTGACATTTCTGACCGTCTTAAGGCGGAGACAGGTCTCATGAACAAGGACTTTGCCCAGTTTCTCGATGATAAGGACGCCATCGAACTTCGAAGGGAGGTTGTACAACGTCTGGGTGAAGGGACCGGCACTCTCTTTTCTGTATATAACATGGCTAAGCAAGTTTGTGAGATAAGAGCTGTGAGTTTCCTGGCAGTCTCCCCGAAACATTAAATTGCTTACGCATCCACATTGTCCTGCGTGTTTTCACTGTGCTAGCCTGTTGGCACCTGGTGGAAGTTCCAAGCAATGCATATTGTTTTGGATAAAACAAGATTTCCAAACGTTCTAATACTGCCTGAAAAACACCAACAACTCACTCAGACAGATGACTAACTTGTGCTGTGCTGCATGCGCGAACGCAGGTTTTTGAGCCACGCCATGCGGAGGCTGGCGACACATTAGGCGCCCAGTTTCCTTCTGCATGTGCTTCATTCAGCCCCTTCTCGTTGGTGTTCCTGCCCTCTAAAAGTAGTGGCTCTGGAAGCACTAGCTTAGAACTGGGGGAGCTCAAAAGCGAAGTAGGCACGTGTGAAGACACAACGTGCAAGTACTCTCCGTGGACTTCGTGGTCACCGTGCGATGACAGTTATCAGCTGGAGGCCGACACGTCAGACGAAGGGAGGAACAATTTGCAGCTTGAAATGGACGGTGTAGGCCGGCATACGCCAGCAATGTGGCAAGTTCGCGTCAAGGAGACGCTGATGCGCCCCAATGTGACGACGCGGTGTGATGCTATTATTGAGACTCGGCTCTGCAAGGATCGAGTAACAGCCGAGTCTGAAGCTTCAGGACTGATGAGTGGGTTCACTGTTGCCATTTCTAAATCGATTTCAAGTTGGTGTATTTACAGCCCATATTCAGAGTGGAGTGAATGCTCACCGGCGTGTGTGCCTGGTGACACTGCGAGAATCACTGCATACCGAACCCGTACACGCAGTGTGCATCAATATCCAGTACCAGGTCTGGCAGCCAGATGTGACAAAACTTCACTGGAAGTGCAAAACGTCTGTGAGGCTGTTCCCAAGTGTTCGAGCGAGAATGTTGAGGATGACAGAATTGATGCAGTAGGTGGCCACTTGGGGCTTGACAGAGAGAGTCAAACGGTTTCCTCTGCCATTCACCTGCATTCCCACGCAACCATGATGGATACTGAGGCTCTGGCAAGCGGGCGGATGCTTTTCAGTTCATTAACTAAGATGCCCCGCCCGAGTATTTCTTTGGGCACTGGTCCTGTAAAGTACATGGAGGAAGCGCAGCAAGAGTCAGGTGACAACTCACACGCACTGCCGCTTGGAGATGTTCCAGAGCGTTTTGTGACTGAACACTACGCTGAAGATCTTTCGGCATATGGAACAATCGGACAGCACTTGGATAAGCCTGCTGTGGACTCACTCACAGAAAACGAACCACTGAGCACCGCCGAAGACTCGACAGTTGCTGTGGAGGAGGGCAGTCAGAACCCTGAGAGTGGGCTATCACCTGCTGTCGCAGCCTCGACTGACGATGGAGGCACTTCAAACTCTGCATTTGAAGGTTCTACTTCTATGGCTTCTTATGCCGAGTATGGAGATACACAGGCACTGAAGGTCGAAGGGGATTCTGCTGCGGCACCTTCCACCGAGGACGACAATACACACGCTCTGTCTGGGGGGACACAACCTCTGGGAGAACCCGTGACTATCCCTTACGATTCGCCCTTCATTGAGGACACAAAGAACCATGTACATGAGGGAACTGCCTTGGTGCCTCCTTCTGAGAAAGGGGCTAATGGGTCGATTGAGTTGGCAGGCACGCAAGACGAACCGGTGGCAGCCCCCCATGACTCACATCTGAGTGAGAACACGTCCATTACTTTACCTGGGACCAATAACAACTTTTCAGGGGAATCAGAGAATGCTTCAGCCAACAGCAAACCGGCTTTGGAGGGACGCGTGGAAACTACTCAGCAGGCGTCTGAGGGTGATACAGCAGCTCCAGAATCTTTTTTCCTTGGGCTCTCTTGTTTCAGCTTTGTTGGCTGCTGTCTATTTGGGGCTCTCGCCTCCACTGTACTTGTGCTAATCACAGTCGTATGCAGTAGAAGGATTCGGTCCTGGCTAGGGTACGACTGGTCGGGGGCGACAGACGAAGAGCGCCTGGCACTCCTGAAGAATACGGCTGACTCTTCTCGTGGCGCGACTATACCTCTTGTGAATCCCGATGGTATCAATGTGTTGAGGCCTGACGGGGCTCCTTTGGTAGTATCTCCTTGCCTAAATCGCTCGGGTGGGCAGTATGTGACTCCAGATGGATCGAAGATTTTCACCACAGTTGAAGGCGATTTTGTCAACAGCTGGGGAGAGCGGGTTCAAGCCAGCGAGCTCCCAAAAGAACTCATCGCGACGGTAAGCGTAAAGATAACGTAAACACCGGGGCCCTTCCCTGCCCCAGCGGGGTAGGCTGGTGACGAATGCCAGATGACATTTTAGGCAGCTCTAGGGATTTCTGCAGGGTTTGTACTTTTGCTACTGCAGGTAGGTCCAGCTCAGCCAAAGGAATCCGTTCCGTCGCAACCGTTTGCAGAAACTGTTAAAGGGAAAGGGGCACCGAATGGAATATCAGCTAGGAGCGCTGGGCCTCCCAAACTGTTCGGCGAGCAACAACCGGCGGCGACGGCACAAAGCAAGGCGATGCCGTTTGTTGCTCCTCCAGCCAAAATGGTTCCGGAACCTAAACAGGTACCGGGGGTCCCTGGGACCTCCGCTATGAATTATGCGAATGCAAAAATGCCAGGATTGCCTACACCAAAGGCTCCAGGCACTGGATAAAGTCTGTTTCGCGTGCCTTTTAAACAGTTGACGTAACGCAGGGAGCCGCGGATGCATACTGCCAAATGCTAACATCAGGAAAGCAACTTGCAGCTCTCCGCCTGTTATTAAACAAAAGTTGGTTCTGCCTGGCAATTGACCCACCAAGTCCTCTTGGGCATGCTGAAATTTTAGACATTTTCACTCGCCTCATCCGCAGATCTCAAACCACCAGCATCCAATACTAGTAACCTGATTAGCTCGAGCATATCTGCAGCGTATTGCAACTTCATTTGAGACGTTTCAGAGCAACTACCCCACCATTTCCTGTGCACTGACCGGCGTTTCCATGCTGTTACGAAGTTTGCGTTACTCTTGCGCTGCACACTCCACGTCCCAGGCAATCAAGTAGCTTCACTGTAATGTTCAGCAGCCCTAGAAGATGCGGAAACCCACTGGTAAATCATTCTACACCATGTAGCAGCTGCTAAAACACAGTTGCCTTCATGGCAGCCACACCTGCGGAGTAGGATTCCACCTCGAATTTGTCAGCAACTCGTCGAAGGAGGTGGTGGAATGAACTCCTTTGCTGATTTTGTGTCTGTTTCCCGCAGAAATAGCGAGGGGGATGTCGCGTAGTTGGCGTTTAATGTACACAGTAGAGCAATTTGTCGGGTTGTTGATAAACCGGGGCCGCTTACACACAAGGCAACGAGCCAAAGAGAAGCCCGCTTATGATTAAATTTGCCCTAGTAACAGGCTTCCGTTCCTCACGGACCGAAGTGCCGTTAAAATTATTGAACCCAAGCAAAGTGGTTACTTCACGTAACTTAGCTGCCCAGACGAGAGAAAGCAAAACGGCATAAATGCTTCGGATGCAGCACGATTAAGCACACGTCAAGGGTGTAAAAGTATGATCTGGCCCAAACCATCTAGGCCTTTCAGTTTCTCTAAGCTATTGGCGTGGTCACTGCTTGCGGTTATGGTGAAGCATGTAAATGAGAGGAAAGCAATCAAGAACCACAGACCTCCAATGGCCCAGGGACGTGACTAAGAGCGATGAGCCTGTCACTTAATCCTGCACGTGACACCTAAAAATTGACTTAATCTTGCAAAAATGGTCTTCCATGCCCCATTCTTAACCTCCCGTTCTCATTGTGTCAGCGTTCGTTCGCGTGACGTCCATCTAGTTCGATACGCTCCCAAGGGGTTGTGGTCCTTTTTCCCTCCTGTATCATTTCCAGAGCCAGATGACTCCAAAATTGGACGGCAATCCCATTATTGCTCTTCAAAAACATGTTTATTGCTGCGTAGCAGCCTCCCTTTTACATCGACACAGGGCCCCCCAAGCGGGGGGCCCTGTGTCGCCTGGCCCACCGGTCTGAACGCAAACATACAGTTTACAGGTTCAGTCTACCTCTAAGTGTAAAATTCTATAAATTCTTTTTAGTATATACTGATGCGAATGTGCTACTAGGAGTTGTGGTGGTGTGGGGTCATTCTTGTTCTGCGGAACAACGGATGCAACTTCATGTCTTATCCGTCATTGCGTTTCTGATCCCTCACACACCTTTTAGAGGCTTCTCTACGTCTGTATCTCATTACCTTGGGTCTCAGTAATATAGAGCTCACCGACATTCATTCGGGGAGCATTCGTTCTTGCGGGCTGCATCACGCGCGGCGCACACAATGGACAGATCGGACCCTGAATCGGCCGACAGCTCCAAATCCTCTGCAGAGAACAAAAATGCGCGTGAAGGTACTGGTGGAAGGCCTAATCCCAGTAGTGCTGCAATTTTTGGATGTGGGAATCGTGAAGATACATCTGCAACCCGGATGGGTCTCTATGGCGCCCTGTCAAGCTGCACAGCCGCTGTATTCCTTCAACCCCTAGATATAATCAAAACCCGACAGGTGTTTGCTTTTCATAGCACCTCCTAAGAATTTCATGGGGACAACGGGACACGTAGATACTGATGTTTCCGCATTCAATGCTCCAGCTACTACACCATGCTTCAACTGCCGCCATTGCTGTGACAGACTCAACTTCTGCTCGCCTATTATTTGCGCTTTTTCCTGTGTGGATTCAGCAACAACAATGCCTCGCAGGGGTGCGACCTTCCATCAGAGCTGCTGCGTCATCGATATACAGAGAATATGGAGCCTTGGGCTTTTGGCGTGGCTCACTGGCCACTATCCTTCGGGTGGCCCCAGGGACCGGTGCGCATTCTAGAAGCAGTGTTAAGGGCCCATAATTAGGAATATTTTTGACTGTCTAGTCCTTGTTTGTGAAGTGGGGACAGCTTGTCTTTTGTTGCAAAGTTTGGGACAAGTAATCCCCCCTCAAGGGTAAACTGCAATGTTCCCCGGGATTATGGTGTTAACTTTTGCACACATGAGTTGCATGTGTGCATTTGTGGTCCAGGCATTTACTTTGCAGCTTTAGGGCCAATGATGAGCACATGGGGCGCGGTAGCACCTCTTCTGAAGACTTTACCGGTGGAGAGGATATCAGGCACGCCCGTTGAGGTATTTTTGCTCATGTAAATGTCCTTCATCGTGTGCTGTTTGTGCGCCCTTGTACAAGAGATATCCTCATGAATGACAAGCCTCATTTTACGTTATCTCTGAATATCTCATTTTGTGCTTGTTCAGTTTGACCCAAATGTCGTTCCTGCATGGTACCTCGGGGTCATTTCCGGCGTAGCTAGGGGAGCAGCCGTTGCCATTTTCAATCCGATTTCTATTGTGAAGACCAGAATGGAGTCGTCCTTGGTGAGTTTGTGTTCTTTGAATTTATTCTGGCAACGGGCAGTTGTACGGAAACACTGTGGTCCCTTGAGGGGATTTAATGGTGCGTGGAGACTAGATTAAGAATTCAGTGCATGCGAGTTACCATCTGGCCTGTGTATGGCTTCCCTTCCTTTGCTTTGTTTCCCTTAGGGCTCCGGAGGCATGTTGCAAGCTTTCACACAACTGCTCCGAAATGAGCGGCCTTTTGACTGGTTTCGAGGGACTCTTGCTACAATTTGCCGGGATTTTCCCTTCTCTGGGCTGTTTTTTGTGGTTTACGTGAACTTGAAAAGCCATATGGGTGTGGAGGCTGATGCTCGAGAGCGTGTTAGTTGTTATGCACTCCGGAATTTCGGTTGTGGTGCTTTTGCAGCTGCCACAGCCTCTGCTATCACACACCCGTTTGATGTGTTAAGAACTCGACTGCAACTGGATGGGGTGGCCGTTTCAGCAGCGACGACCTCTTCAACTGCAATGCGCTCTGTTGTCCGTGGCAGTGACCGGCAGGGACTAGCGCATAGAGGGCTTTTTCGGCGTGTTGCACAGTTGGCGGCAAACGAAGGACCGGATGTCTTGTGGCGTGGCCTTGGAATGCGCCTGCTGAAACGCAGCCTTATGGCTGCACTTACTTGGACTTCTTTCGAAGAGATAAAGTCAGCAATTTCAGGCCGTACTTAAATTCCCCCTGCTTTTGGGGGGAAAACTGAGAGCACATACTGCGTCTGTGGCCTATTCAACGCGTGGCCTACCGATATTCTTTTGATTGGACACGCCATAGTCCAGCTCAGGGTAGTGATAGAAGCAGCCGCTCCCCCCTTGAGCTTGGCATGGAGAGAGGCCATACGGTGCACATTCAGGTGCACGGAAGATATGCCCTACGCAATGCGTGTTGTTATTGTCCCTCACCGGTTCCTTCTGGGAACCCGTTCGTGCGAAAGCTGAGCCGTGGCTTTGCTTCATCAGCGAGCTAAAAGGTCTAAATGTAGATGTTTTTCCATGCATGCTTGTATCCTCTATTTTGGAGCCTTCTGCACTCTCGTCTGCTGCATCTAGATTTGAGAGAACCATGGTGCCGTCAGTGATGCCAAATTTTTCGCGTCCAGGTAAAGAGCTCCTATGCTTCAGCTTGTGCAAGGGCAGGACACCATCCATGTTGCTTTTTGGGCATCCGCCATGTACCTTAGAAGACCCGCCCTTCAATCTGGGCTCGGCGTGGGGCATCTTTCAAGGTAGGCTTCTACCGCCAAGCCGCACTGCAAGCACCTTGGGGAGGGAAAGAACGGCAGTACTTCTTCTCGTCAATGACAGTGCCTGCCTACGCGTCGATGAAGCGCTGCTGCGGCCGCTGCCGATGTATAGAGCAAATGACTTGTTTTTCACTTGGAGCTTTGTCCTCGTTCGCGAATTAGGCTAGACTATGAGGTCCCTGTGGGTTTTGCTCTATTGCGTCACGTCATAGCCCTCTTTTGGTGCCATCAGAAGCAATGATTTTTACTTTGTATCCAACGTGCCTTTATCGCCCAAAACAGTTCAACTGGAGCTGAGCCCTAACACGAAAGATGTAAGACGGCTAGGCAATAAGGGACTTCCGGCACAACAGTTTGCGGCAGAACGGTCACAGCCACTGGTTTCGATGGGCCCTGCATCTTGTGTATTTGAAGCAAAATTCTTTTGTTGGAGGCGTTTCTGCAGCCTACAGCGGCGAGCCATAGGACACATCACGAACGCCAGAACTAGCAATATCGGCGCCTTGCTGGATGAAAAAAAGGCAGCTAGCTGAAACAGCACGTGAAGGGTGGGATTAAGGGCAACTTCCTAAGGGCATCGAAAGCTGGACTATGCTGCAGTGCAACCTGCTCCGTGCCAAGCAAGCTTGCTGCCAGCCATGGGAACATGTATGATGGCCCTCGCAGTGACAGTGCAAGCACTTCGACGTGCTTTCGTCTCTCCAGCTACCACTGCGAGGCCATATCTATGATGCGAACGGGGGTTGGTTTCCTGGTTTCAAACATGCAAAAGCGCCGTTGTGAAAGTGGGATTCCATCTAGTATCTCGCTTGCTCTGTTCCTTCAGGGAAGAGATTAATTCCGCCACAGCTTCATCGGGCCAAGGCTTGCCTACGTTGAGACGTCCATCCCCTCTTGTGCTATTTGAGCTAGTGTACACTTATGTTCGAGCATCAGGTTTGCCTGTGGATCGTCTGTACAACCTACTTGCTGACCACCTACTAGTGCCTATTCATAAGGGTTGTAGTGTGGGAGGAAAGCAAAAGATCGGCCATGCGATTTGGAAGGGCTTTGGGGCGAACGTCAAGAGCAAGAACGGCCCTACGGCGTAGGAAGGGCTGGGCCTATGATTTCTCTCCCGGTGATTTTGGACGTCAGTGCATATGGAATAAGAAGACTAAGCTTATTTGCCAAGGCTTAGTTCGAGTGGCCGTCGTCAGAGCAACTGAACTCATTTACCGACAAGCGCAGTTTAACCCATTCCGTTGCACACATTATGCCAGCCGTAACTTTATGCCTATAAGGCAATTCGATACTGATCTGGCCTACGCTGGTGCTCCACTATAACTTGCGTTCTTATTAAATGGCGTCAAAACTGCTGCGCGACTGCTGTGCATCGCCGCAGGACCGAACAGGGAAGGAACAAATGGGATGCCGAAGCTTTTCGGTGGCAAAATGCCGTGGCAAATACAGTCGAGAGTCCAAAGCACCAGTCAGTATCTTCGAAGCTTGAAAAGCCCAAAGCAACAAAGCCATGCTGTGTGCGAATACCTGGTTGTATAATACTACACACAACGAAACACGAGCGCACGCCAGCGCTGCAGTAGCCCAAATAGAACAAAAGGGGACAGACTTCTCAATGTAAGCAAGCCTTAGCCGGATTAAGCTGTGACGGACACAATCTTGTTCCTCAAGGAACAGAGAAAGAGACACAAGATGGAATTCCACCTTCACAATGGCGCTTTTGTACATTTGAAAGCAGGCAGACAGTTCCTGCTTTGCATCATAGATATGGCCACGCAGTGGCTACATAGGAAGTAGAATATACCCTTGCTCCATTGCCACTCAGCAAAAACAAAGGGAAAGCAAATGCACTAGAATTGGTATGCAAAAGTATTCGCGGTCAACAACTTGCTTTGCAAGACTGGTGCTCTATGTGGCACATTGTAACAGCGAGTCTGCTGCGAAGGCGGTTAGTTACTGTACCGGAGAAGTGCCTTTTTTCGCCTTCCGGTTGACGCCGCATGCGGTGGGGGTCGTCTGCAACTAGACAATTTACGGATTGGATGCGCACACCTGACGGGAGGCCTTTAAACGTAGATCTGCACCTTTTCGACTAGACCCAGGCTCAGCCCTAGTGGATGCCGAGGCAGCATTTCGTCTCCTGCGGTTGTTGGTCGAAGACGGGCCTGGCTGCCGCTGGGGCTGTTGCCTTTGCGAAGGTTGATTCAGGAATGGCTCCTCTGAAGGCTGCAATCAGACCACAACACTGTTAGATGCAGCAGCACCTTCTGTTTCACTGAATTGCATGGCTAGCACTATCTCATGTCTATGCACATCAACGGCTTCGGGTACTGTCTAAGCAAAATCCTTCCTTTTAAACTCCAGACTTTCACCGCAATGCCTAACACCTTAGGAACTGTATTCTCTGTGGTGGTATGCGTTCAGTATTTTCGTTATTTCAAATGCAATATACCTTGTTAGTGTGGATGGAAGACATTGCTACCCCTTCCGGTGTCCGCGATCCCACTTCTAGTGTCCTTTGCTGAGGTTCCTCCAACGCTTCATTGTCTAATGTAGTCTCAGCCGAATGAGTGAGCGCAGCCGCTTTCGACCCCTGGCAGTGGCTGTTAGGGGCTTGGATTGTGGAGAGGCCTATGATTTTAAGAAGATCCTCTAAAAGCTTGCGTACTGTGAGAGGGTCACATATATCTTCAGACTGAATTAACTGTTGAGGAGCAGGGTATTCAGGTCCTTCTAGCCCAGCTTGCTTCAGAGCAGATGAGGCCTCTTTCGGATGCTGAGGTAGGATGCCGACATTAATACCATCATGAGCCTCCAGCTGCCGCTGAGGTAGCTGCAGTGACATGTCTGGGGGAGCTCCAGACGGGCTGCTCTGAGAAGCACTTAGTGGCATTCTCGCATCATTGGGCGACTGAGCCAGCTGCTGGGCTTGCTGTTGCAGCTGGTGTTGCGGGATCTGTGCCCACTGGGGGGGCGGTACCGGAGATAGTGGTTCGATTGGAGCCTCGTGCGGTGGATGCTGCAATGGATCCAGCTTCAGCTGATGGGCCGCAGCTTCATCAGCTTGGTCCTGCTTAAATAATGTTCTTTCTCGAAGCGACTGAAGTTGTTGCAGCTGCTGGAGTTGCCCATCTCCTGGCTCTGAGCATGTAATGGGGTAGTTCTGTTCGTCGTGCAGTGATGCCGTATTGGGTAGTGTCCATCGCTGCAAAGGTGGTATATCGACTTGCAGAGTTTGGCGGTAGAGTTGACTCTGGTGCAGATTTTGTGGTTGCCGCTGCTGCATCTGTTGTTGTAAGTACTGCTGCAGCTGTTGCTGCGTCTGCTTTGCGAGCAGCACTTGCTTCTGCTCGCCTGGTTGTCCACCGCTAGAAGTGAAAGAGCTTACACTGGCAGCATTATCATCCCGTTGCTCGTCCTCTTTACACTGCAGCTGTAGAGCGTTGATCTGCTCCTGCAGTTGTTGCAAACTCATTGCACAAGCCGAGGACGGCATACGAGACCCATTGACTTCATCTAGCTGATTAGAATAGTGCAGACTTCGGTGTTCCTGCTGCGCCTGCTGAATCTGTCTCTGTAGAATTGGCTGCTGCGACTCAACTTGATGAAACTGCCCCCGTTGTGCATTGTCCTGGAGAAGTGCCCTGTTTTGTTCATTTTGCCTTGAGATTTGTTTAGGATGGGCCGCACAAAACTGGCTGAGAAGATGGATCTGCGGCCAATCACATGATGGCCTTAGCTGCTGCTGCAGCTGCTGTTGAGGGTGCTCTTGCTGCTGCTGCTGCTGCTGTTGGGGCCAAAATGAAGTATGAGTGTTGGTAGGGACTGAGGTCGATTGTTGCTGAGCGGTTACTGCGTTTGCTGCTGCCGCAGCAACTATTGCGGCCCCTAAGTGATGCTGTAGTTCTGCTGTGAGGCGCTCCCCCGCCAGCGATGGCATGCTCACGGCGGGACTCTCCTGACAATTCTGCCATCCACCTAGACACCCGCTACCATTGCTAGGAAGGGCATAAGAAGATGACCCCTGGTACCCTTGCTTTTGCGGTGCCAACTGGCACTCGACTTGTGACACCTGAGCAGATGGCATGCTATCCGAGCTGCCTACAGTTGACGGCATGCAAAGCATAGAAGCCTGCGAGCTGACAGAAACCCGGTGGCCGTCCAGAATCGGCGTCGGTTGCGGTGTCTGACTCCAGGTGCTAGAGATTCCATAAGACTGGTGACTACTGGTTAAATGCAGCGCTTCCGAGGGGTGCGCAAAGTGGGGGGGGAAACGGGTGCCACAGTTGCTGCTCAGAGCTGGGGAAGGCGGTGGGGTAGGCGGAGGGGGTGGTGTGGCAACAAAGTGTGCATGCGAGTAGTTCAAGTGGAGAGATGAAGGCAGAGACGGGTCACCCTGGTAAAGTAGTGACAGATCCACCACTGCTGGTGGCACCGTATCTGACGTGCCAATTATTTGCAGAATGGTTTCCTGAGAAGCAGCACATTCATCCAAGCATAAAGAATCCACGGTGGGGGCACGTTGGCGAACGACTAAGTTGAATAGGCTCATAGAACGCGAATAGGTACACTCAAGGTTCAACCACAGGCGGCGGGCTACAGCACCTTCAGTCCCAAATGATGAATTTTATTGTGTAGGTATCCGCCTTCTGCGGAGGAGAGAATCTCAACGCCGTGTTTCTTAGCTGCAGCGCACAAAGTAGGCTTTACGTCAAGATATAAGATTAGGCATATTGCTTGCTCCCACTGAGCCGGTTCCTACAGTTTGCGCATTGAAATACTGTGTAAAATGCGAGCCTCGAAAAACTTTACCTACCGACTTCCAGCACAGGCACACGCCCTTCTGGATCCGGTGTGAAAATGTACACAAGCGCAGTCTCGGGCACAACAAGTTTAAAGCATCCCTAAGCATCCAAAACAACATACATCATTCTGCCACAAAAGCTTGGATGACTGATGCGGATAGCCTGAACACAATTCAGAGTAGTATTGGTACAAGGCAATAAGCTAATTCAAGCAGTTGAATTTGTTCACTTTGGGTTTGCATATTTTTTTTCCATTGTCAATTCGCCGTTCCTCCTCTTTATGCATCGCCCTGTCGAGTGCTACTCGAGAGACTTCCAGCAATGCTCGCTCTACGCCATCACCAACTCCAACTGCAGTCGCTGTTCGTTCAAGCAAGCAAGGAAAAAGTTCCCCCCTCTTTGATACGCTGACCTTGAGCCCCGGTCCATTTCGAGACTGAAATTCTTCAATGCCTGAGATTTCACCGCAGAGGTCGTACACTGCTCGGGGAGACTAGCACTGCACGAAACCTACGCAAGCTGGAGATGTCCCCTAGTTGCGCATATTCGCATGGAGTGGAAAATAACATGTGCCAACGGCCACCAATCTTAATAGTGAGCGCTGGCCCACCTACGCCCTTCCGCCCAACCAAGAAACCTGCAACATCTTCGCCTACGAGAAACTTGCAGAATTTGAGTGGTACCGTAGACGTCACCGCATTCGCACTTGGCTTCAGAGAAAGCTTTCGGGTAGTGTCGGATTGGAGCTGGGCTTCTGCTTGGGTAAGGCCTACCGACTCTGCTCGGCGAGGCACCCTTGCATCACCAGAAGTCGTTAGGGGTGCAGTTAATGACGCATACCCGTGTTTTTGCTGTAAATTGTGTTGCTGTTGGTGCCCAAGAGGGGAGTTAAATGGACGAATAAATCCCAAGTCAAACGTCTCAGCTACGGCGCCTAAACTGTTTGTTGCCTTTGTTTCTTGCTTTGCTGCTGAGGATTGGGGAGTGTACGGGGGTGCATCAGCTGACAAACAAAAGCCAGAAGATGAGGGCTTTTTTTCCGTTGAAGTTTGCGAGGAGCCGGTTTGCTTGATCTGCGGCTGGCTGCCCTTTGGCGTAATGTGGCTGCTCTTCTCTCCCTGCAGGCCCTCTTCCCCCTTCGGAGGCTGTGGTGTTCGTGCAGACTCAGAATCTTGCAGTAGCATCTCTCTGGAATTGATGTCAACTGAAGCAAGTACGCCCCCTGGAGACGTGAGCGGTGACAGCGGTGCTTCTGTCGCTGAAGAGTCTAGCGCATGATGCGGAAGAGCAGAACAATGTGGCGCACCCTGCAAGAATGGAGCCTTTTTCAGATTACGTGGGGTATCTCTAGTTGGTAGGCATCTCTGTACGTCTGTAGCGCACGGACAGTGACATCTATGATGCATTAACACGCACAACTTGGCAGATTCGTTGCTGCGGATTGCTGCAAAATTGCACCCTCCCTGCCGACGAGGAGACAAAATGCGCAAATGCATACTTGCCTTGGGATGCTTGAGAAGATACATCCATCATACTTGCAGGTGATCACTAGCGGTGCGCCGTTCCCCTTACTGCCAGCAAAAGATGTTGGCGCAGTTAACACGCTCTCCGTGAAGGGCAACACTGGTCCAACGGAGCGTATAGTCTTCCAGGCTAGGTTCCACAGCATGCAGAGAGCTCTAAATGTATGTAGCCGGAGGAGATTGCAGTGCTGTGCCGACCGGCGATCATGCCACTCATGGAATCAAGTCGACGATTTGGATGATTTGGCACAAACGCTGTCGGGCTGTCAGGTAAATGTCAGGGGCTGCTCAGAGCTTTGTTCCCAAAATATGCTGGCTCTGCGTTTGGCAAGCAGCACCTAGTTGTTGCGAGTAAATTGCAAGAAACTCTCACAAGTAGTCTTACGAACAGTTCGCAATGTGGCCAATAGCCTGCCAATCGCTACTGCCACCACAAAGGGCACCGGGAAGCCTTCGCTGGCTGTTCAGAATGCTAAGTAAAAGCAGTGATGCTTGCAGATGGCGTCTGTCCCTTGCTTGTGACAGGCGATACCTGAAAACACAGCTCACTCTCCACCCTGGATGCGGCAGAATTTAGCCGTCTGCCCTCCCAGAAATCGCCACACAGCAAGAATGGCCGACTAAAGGAAAACTATCACAGGAAAGCTCATCGGAAGTCACTCAACGTGCGATCCGGATGCCTCTACAGGGCAGCAATGAGTTTGCTCGGAGTCGTGACAGGTCACCTGGGCGACGCTGTGGTCTTCAACGGTTCAGGCGCGTTCAGGTTCTGGACCTCGGTCCCGTCCAAGGGCAACTGATGTCTATTTGCTTGCCAATAAATTGCAAATATTTCATCAATGTTCCAGAAGTTATAACGTTAACTAGCAAAACCAAACCAACGACCGGTGGAAGTGATAGGTTAGGACCGCCAGCGGAGGCAGCCAGTCAGAGCCTAGCGGATATCGTGACGGCGTCACGCCCAGTGGAACGACGCATGCGCTCTTTCAGAGTTTAACTATGAAGCGCATTTATAACGTGGAGAAAACTATTTGCAAATATGTCTAAAAACGACGGCGCATTAGGGGCAAGCGGTAACGGGCAACAGAGCAAACAAATTTAAGACCGACGGCAAGGCTGAAACCGTGTTAGCAAGCTACGACAAAGTATACTTCCACGCTAGAACAAGAAAAGTCGAAATTAAAATACACTAGCGGGTAGAATAAGCAACGGCTAAACCGCAGGAGCCTCCGGTGCAGGCTCCAGCCGCAGTGCCGACGAAGTTCCAGGACAGTGCAACGGTGGGTATTCCAATTGACAATAAGAGTAACCGAAGCAAATTGCGATTTACACCTACTAGAGACGTTTGCGGGGACCTGTGGCTCAGCAGACCTAAGTCCCTACCCTAAAGTAACTAAAACCGCTGACCGCTCTTATCTCTGTGGGTCAATGAATTCCTGACACGCATTCCTGAAAGACCATCGACTACACTAGAAGAAACTCGCACTGTGGTTGGGGGTCTCCAATCCCGTCCTATTAAGCGTCTAAATATCGAACAGCCTACGGTGAAATGCAAACTTGAAAAGCCTCCAAAAAGTCGCATTGTGTTTACTCAGGCGGCAATGAGCCATAAAAATCATCTTTTCAATTCTGGCAGCTCGGCAGCTTGACTCCACTCACCTGCAAGCGTCTGTATATGCTGCAACGCTCTGAAAGCAATCAATCCACTAGACGGAAATCAATATATCAGGGCGAAGAAAAATTCAGACCAACGCTACGTCTGCATTGCAAACCCCCCGTTGATTCAAACCGAACAAGCAATCGCCATTCGACAGATATGTCCAAGCAGATGGGAATCGCCAGCCAACAACAAGCACACAAACTGGAACTGCCCAAGCCATCGTAACCCTGCAGCAAGCCGCCAGCCTAGGCTAGAACCCCCAAATACTTTGCGAGGCCGAGCAGCCGAAGACGTCCCAGACACAAACTGCATCCTGTGGGCAACATGCATACGCACAAACAGATTGCACAAGCAACACACTGGCAAGCCGAGGACAACCAAGCGACAGCAATGGAAACAACGAGCTCTCCCCCTCAACCGAAGCATTCAATTTCCGACCCCCTCTAGAGAAGCGGCCCATTGGCCCAGCTGGCCTTCCCCGCTACTCGACAAGAGGCCGTTGCAGTCAACCCACGAACGTGAGCGCAAACGAAACTCAGCCACAGCGGGACTCTCGTTTGCATCGAGCAGCCGTTCATGGGTACTCCAAGTGATACAACTATGAAAAAAATAATCACGAGCTCCACCTCACACTCGCCATCCCATCAACAAGGAAAAAAATACGCTGACAACGGTGCACATATCTATGCGAAAAACACTTTTCAGATTGCCTCTGGTCGAGTCTCACTATTACGGAAGCACCACCGGGAGAGGTCCATCAACATGAAAACCTAAGAAAAGGCGCTTGCTTAAGAACCTCCCAAGCCACTAGCACGGTCTCCCAAACCTCCAAGCTTAGCCGCACACCACCATCTAGCGAGCTGTCAAACTGGGGGAACAGCATGCCACAGTGTGAGTCAGCGGACGAAGTAATGAGCCAAGACACCTCTGCAAGGCCGAAGGATCTAGTCCATGACTCAGTCAGTATATCCCCCTTCCCAAGGACGTCCGAGATTCTCAAGTAGCTAGTACGTCCAAAACAGAGGGATGCAGTACCTTCTATGCTGTGGTAATATAAGAATACACCAGAAGGTACCGCGAAAAACAGATTATCATCACGACCATGCATCATAAGCAGCAACCATATACCTATACATTCCGGGAGGAATAGCAGCACACACTGGCTCGGCCATTTGCTAGAGTTATGCCACAGAAGGGCTATAACTCCAGCCGGGAGTATTTGGCAGAGCCGGAACACCACTTCCTCGGAATAGCGCGCATACCCAAGTATGATACTGCATCAACGCAGATGACACAAAACAGGGCATTCTAAGTGAGTTTCACAAATGGATCGTGGCCTATTTGGGGTCGAGTTTATCGCTTACTGTGGCAACTTGTCACCGGCGGCGCCTGCCCCGGCGACTAGGAAAGGCCTAACATGGCTTTAATGGAAGGGATCCATTAGAGGACAGCCGTGAAGAAACAAATTATAGCCATATTTGGTGAAAAGCGCGCTTCTCCCAATTCAAATTGGGCGGTGCTGGGTTTATTTGGACGGAACACACTTGAGATGTCGATCTCACATTGATGTCAATTCATTCCCCATACGACGCATTTATCCCGTGCATTCCTTAAGATTAACAAGTACACTTAAAGAGACGCTCATAATCGGCGGATTATTTTGGAGACACAAGGCCCATATAGAAGTGGCATGTGGGGAGATGCGGCCTACGGAGCCCCACCGCAGTGCCTGGAGGGCCGAACACAGACTGTGGTCCCTTAACTCTGTGGATGACCAACTTCTGGACCTCTGCCCCTTGGCGTTAATTATGCAACTTGTACTGATATAAACTTGAGGCATACATATAATTCGAAAAGGTGAGGATTTATTCTCATTCCCTTCGTGTGCTAGGGTGCTCCGTCCGGTCTGTTTCTGTTCCTTTCTTCTTCTTCCGGCCAAGAATTCATGTTCAGTCTTTTGTTTCTCGCAGAAGACCCGAATATCGCATAAACATACAGTGTGTACACCTGACCTTCAATTGAGCACGTCATTTCCCTTATGTCCGCAGGATTTGGTGTTCAAATTGCAGCAGAGTCTGTGTGACCAATGTATCAGTGTATCATGTTCCCCTGATGTCGTTACTTGCATTCTGCTCATGTGAAACTTGGCTGCTGAGGGAAAATAAGGGTGTGGAACACTTCCCTGCACTGTTTTCACACTAATCTAGAGAAGCTTGGATATGCTGGCCTTTGGGATTGCCCTGTGGCAAGAGTCTTACCATGTGTGGTTGGGTCTTCGCAATGTTGACAAGTATGCCTGCACTGCGCACACCAATCGTACTAAAGCCTAGTAAATCAACAGTGCGCAGACGAAATTTTCCAGTCACTTCCTACACTTTTAGCATATACAAGCAGGCATATACGTACCGCTCTGCGCGTTGTGGTGCAGCAAGGACGTTGCAACCTATGACTGGGCACCTCATCTCCTGCAGTCCAGGCACTTGGGTTAGGGCTATCAGGATGCTTGGAGACTGGGGATGGATGTGAGGAATTCTAATTTTAAGCATTTTGGCACAACTGCAGCTCACAGTAGCCTTCGGGTGAGGTTCAAGACCACGCGTTAGACAATTCATGGCAGGCCGCACCTTCCCTGCACCAGCACTAGGCCCGATTAGTTGCGCCCCAGATTTTGTGGGGCTTGGGGGTTTTCCAGCTGCTTTTGGAACCGTTCACTATTCTGGTTCCTATGCTGCTCACGACAGTCCCCATTTCTGAAGCGAAGGATGCGTTCCGTGACTTGTTAACTCATGAACTACCTCTGCACAGTCAAGTATGTATCAGGTATATCAACGGCACCAGCGACCTGAGTCTCTGATCCACACTATCGTGACTCTTCGGGCCAGCACCTGTTTTCCTATTGAGGGAGCTGCGACTCTTAGGAAATTCAGCAATGTATGGACTGCATAAACAGGGCTTCCACGCTGTACCCCACGGAACGAGGACTATCCCGAATACGCATTCCAGTTTCGCTCTTCATAGGAGCTTTACTTTAGAGCATAATCATGCTCTAGTGGGCCAGGAAGTGGTGAACACAGGTTTGGTGCTCTTGGCCAGGTCCTTCGGCTGACCAAAGAAATACCTCTCATTAGGAGATCCTTTGCTCACTTTTGTGGGACGCTGGTAGGTCAAGCCGAAGGTCCCTATCAGGCCTTGACTCCTATGGAAATTTCAACTCCTAGACCATTTGGTGTATTTCGCAGTGGTCACCCTCTAAAACGCTTCAGCGAATTTAAGAGTGCCCTTAGAGTGTTCCCATAATGTTGCCACTATCACTGCAAGGAGCAACTAAAGATGGCTGGGATCTTGAATTTGTTCAACAACACTAAGGGAATATTACTTTAAGCAGCCAGAATATCGACAACCCGAGATAGTGCCTGTTAATAATACTGATGCAATTACTCGTGTGCGCTTCCTCCCCGACTTAGCAGAGGCTTCTAAAACCGTGGGTGTACACAGCGCACGGCAAAGCTCGTTGAGTGTAACGTTATGTTGGCAGTCACAATGTAGCATGAATACAGGGTCAAGTGTCTTTTCATATCTACACGTTGCCCGGCAGCAATTTTTCCTACCGATGTGAAGTTTCACCCCATTACAGATAGCTTGTTGGAAACTTCGGCGCTTGGTAGTTTGGTTCCCTTTCAATTTTAAAACTGGACGCTTCCCTTAGATACTGCAGTAACTCCGACACCACGCGTGCCGTACATTTCACGTGCGCCGTATAGTTCAAAACCTGATTCGGTTGAGATGGTGGCATCAAAACTAGCAACCAATCCGGTGCATGATACAGAACATCCAGAGGGTCTTGGGCCAAGGCCAAGCAGCAGGTTGGCGTGCGAAAGTGCATTATTGTTTGCAGCACCAGCAGTAAAAGTAAGCGACAAGAGAGGATGATCAGCCGCTTTTAAAAAAATCCAATAACAAGTGTTTCGTCTGAAAAACAGCTCCTGAGAGTTAAATAGGGTCTTCGACTCTCGCTGCATGCATGGTACTACTAGTCGTAAGTTGTATCGATTTAAGTTGACCTATGACGATTGCAAGAGCTGTTTGTGCATGCGTTGAAACCGTGATTGGGTACGCTTGAGTATGCACTTCTGCAGGACTGTTTTTCTCACACGATCTACAGGGTAACGAGAGTCCTCGAGTTTGGGATCGTCGTTGGATAACTTCGTGCGGTGCCACGGTAAGCTTAGGGAGCCGGGTGCTGAACACCTGAAGGTACAGAAACTCCCATTGATATGTGTATGCGTGTTGTTGGAATTGCGTGTCTTACATCTAAAGGAAAGTCATCCGTAACCTGCCGAAGGACAGAACCTGGGACTCGAAGAGACATTTAACAGTAGTGAGTAAAAGAATTTTACATCTTTCTCGACTACTCGTCTGCGTTGGTAGCAGCAGACGAATCCGTTTCAAATATTAGCACGGCACAGCGGCAGCTTTTGGGACTGCATGCGGCAGTCTGCAGAGACGAATTGCTGAACACCATTAACATCCAGGGCCCAAGAAACACCATTTCAATAAGCTTTCCTTTTTTTAAGTACTTCCAGTGTGGTTTGGGGGGTTACCGGGGGTCCCTTTCAATCATCATTGGCCATGCGCCCGTAGCAGCTGAACTTGCCACAGGTCCTGCTATACAGCTTTCTCTACAACACGCCCAGGTCCGACTTGTAAGGGTGGTGTTTTTGCACTACCACTCTGTCCTTTCTTACTCCATGTATTCAAGAGCTGTTCGAACGTTGGGCTCAATGTAGTACCTGTCCCTACAATATCAGACCTCTCTGCATGGTGTGCTTGGGTTTGACCGAACGAAAATGGATTCTCCAACGCAGGATTCCCTGGCGGGCGACTTGGGTCCAGGTGAATCAAGTTCAGGTCGTGCAGGTCGTCAAGTTGCTATTCTTATAGTTGTGGGGACCTTGCAATTGTACAGACCACTCAAAGCTCCAGTCTCCATGCGGACTGCGGGGATGAAGGCCAGGCCACAGTACCTGAGTTTCATGCGTTTTTGCCTACAGAGTTCAAGAATGCCAAGTGCCTTAATTTATGCGAGCTTCAGCTCATTCTAGGGGATCAGCTCCGCCTTTCTGTCTCTCGTCCTGCAGAAGCGCACAAGTGAGTACCATTTCGGTGGAGCTCTTGTGTGTGAACGGAGCAACTACTTAGGCTTGCATAATCCAGCACTTCAACTACTCGACTTGGTTGCTGCAGATACTTCTGGATTGATGAGTTGAGCCGAATGCCAGCTGTCTGAGCCTCCGGCAGCAGTTGCGACAGTAGCTTGCAACGGCAGCAGTAGCATAGGGAGACGGTACTTCGGTTGTTCCCTTCAGTATATCTGCTGCTCGCAGAAGTGCTACCATTCCGGAATGAAATCATTTTGTTGGCGACAGCGGCAGCCGCAAGGCGGGGGATGGGAATAGCGCGTTCTATGGTCTGTGCTCATGTGGCTTCTGGGCTTATTTGCAGCTTAATCAAAGCATCCTACGAGTATTCTTCGCGCTTTGGGAAGATGACTGTCAGGACAGCCGTTGTGGAGATTCGCAAGTACGGCCGCAGTACAACTCCAGAAGCATCTATTGTTACTCCTGCTGCTGCACCGCGATTGTTACAGCTGCTGCTGCTTCTATTGCAAGTGGCAGCATGAATATGCATACTGCATCAAGTTTGGGTGTTGCCGATTTTTTGTGCTGAACCGCTGCTACTGCTGCTGGGCTTGCAGGCACCTTGAGCGGGAAGGGGACTTGCAGCAGTTTGAGCTAGCGCTGCTGGTCAACCTGCTGCCCCGCACCCCGGATGAAGCCAAGGCACACATTCCATCCCTTATCCGCCTGTCCCCTGCTCGTCTCTCACGGATTATTGACACCTTGGAAGTATTCAGGGTTCATGCGTCCTAAAGTAACGGCTGCTATGGCTGCTGCGTCACCGGAGGCTGCTGTAGCTGGTGCCGCTGTTCCTGCAGTAACTTGTGTGCATCGAGGACGTTTTTTACTTGCAGTAGCATCTGAAAAGATTGATAGCTAGTAACGAGCCAACTTCTTCAGGAACACCTCCTTGTGTACACTGCGTTTGAGGAAACGGATGCATGCGTTTGTGGCCCGGTAACAAACGCATGAAAACTGCCCCCACCCAGGGGCCCCCACCCCGGGTCGCAGATAAGTCGGGCAGTGCTTAGCGGTGTATTCACACCAGGCAGTGATGATCAGCGTAGTGGCAGCCTCTGGACATTCTTGTTCATTGCTTCCCATGTGCCCTAGCAGACGGGTGACACTTTTGAAGTTTTGAGTTGTCGCCTTCTCAAAGGACCCACGTCAAATCTACGGGAACTGCGAGGACTGCAGACTTTTGCAGAGAGGAAACGTTTGCATATACCTTTCACCTGTTTCTCCTGAGAAATGAATAGGGGATGAAGCATAGGGGCATCCACGCTGGGGATTTTTCTTCATGCACAAGAATACTTCATGGTAGATTCAGTGGACGGTTGAACACTTAAGTAACTGGCGAAACTCCATGTGTTCAAGAGAGAGCAGGCAGGTATTTTGCTTTCTTCCGGTCTTGTGCTGAGCGGAAGCATTTCCGAACGCTTGCACTCCGCTGTGCTGCGGAAATGCCACCGCAAAACAGCGATAAGTCCGCTTTACCTTACTTTGGTGGATCTACGCGGGGCATATATACACATTAGAAGCTAGCGTGTATTCACCCACAGGGTGTGCGTAGCCGCACATAACTAGGTTTCCGGATGACGTGTATGCATACACATCAACAAGTTGATGCGAGTTAGACACATGATGGAAGAGTGGCCAAGTAGACGAGAATATTTCGGTTGCGAGTGTATAGATGTGCACCCACATAAGTGCAAGCGTCGATTAAGAGAAGAGCAAGGAAAGTGTTCTTGATGGAAGTGGAGGCAAGGCAGTGATTACCCAACTGAGGGGAGATCTTACTGCTGGCGCTGAGACTCCTTCGAGCGAAGGAGCATCTGTCTCAGTTGGTAGTGCTTACGATCTGTCATTGAAAACAACCAACGGCACTCGTACAGCATACTGTTATGCTTCTCCTTATTGATCTTTCCGGCATTGTAGCGGCACAGGTGTAGGTGACAGCTCTAGGCAGCACCATTGACTTGAACAGTGTATTTTGACTGTTCGGGCCTGATTAGACCCTACTGGGCATGAAACGTTGACGCACCGTAAAATGTTTGGGAGCAAAGCTGATTGTCTGCACCGGACGAAGGAGAGTGTTCTGCAGCATTGAGGGCCTTAACCCTGGCAGTGGGGTGGATCGAACAGAGTATGGTGAGCCTCGCTAGCACTGATGAGGAGCAAGGCAACAAAGACAAAGGCTCAAAGTTTATTGACCAACCAAAAAAAGCAGCTATGCTTAAACAAAGGTTCTCTGACGGCTCTTTGTTGTTTTGGCACGTGGGTCACTTGGCCGTCGCAGGGGCTCTCGTCGGCGGCGGTGGACTACCAACAGTCCACCAACAAAAGAGTCCCCCATCCCCATTGATGGTTTTTTCCTGTTTACTTCTGCATTTGTTGTTTGTTCTGGTCCTCTTTGATGAATACCTCACCTGAGTCCCTCTGACATTTACGTAGCCGCCGAGTTGGTTGGGAGACCACGCCTGTCACCAACGCGGAGTCGTCGAGAAACCCGTCTTTGTCACCCTGGCAGTTGTCAAATTTGAACAGATTTTTTGAAAATAAACCGAAGGGCACTCTGTTGCAGGCTTTCACTCCTAGCCTGTGAGGTTTGTCCCTCCCCCTCACCACCTACCTTCGGATGAGAGAGGAGGACAAATGCGCCAATTCAGCTCCATAACAGTTGTTTCTGCGCCCATGAAGTGTTTTACGTGATGTTGGCTGGTGTAACTATGCACTATTCCATGCTGAGAGGGAAGCAGAGGAGTCGTACTGCCTCATATTTTCTCACCTGCACCGCGTTCAGCAACGGCGGTGCCTACAGCAATAAACACAGCTACTGCAACAGCCCTTCCTCGCCCCATCCTTAGAGAAGAATCCTGGATCAATCGGTTTTGCCATAACACCAAGATTTCCTACAGGGAAACCATCAATAGCTACCGCGGTAGCGGGTCGCACTCTTTACAGCAGCGAGCACTTCAGCACTAGCCTCAGCTGCAGCGATACCAATATAAGTCTCTAAGCAATATTCCGAAGACCCTCTGAAGTTGTGATGCCGGGACAATCTAGCTCAGTTGTTCTAGGTGCGGAAGTTGCTGCGGCCGGGACAGGACCTTCCGCATGGCCTCTTCCTGCAGCAACAGTGGCCGCAGCAGCGCCTGCTGCAGCAGCATCAGAACGACGGCCATTGAAATATCGTTGTCTTGGAGGCAGATGCATCCCTTTTCTTAGGTGGCACAAGTGAGTTGAGCAATGCTATGGTACTTGACAGGTCCAGGCTACCAACAACTGCCTGCAACTGCCTGTGGGTGCATATTGCGCTGCAGGGTCCAACGACCAAGCAAAATCCAGAAGCAACAGAAACAGTTGCAAGAGCTTCCCTATCAGCAGCAAGTTCTAGATAGTAGACCGCAGCAGCGAAAACCCCTTCGGCACCATGTCGAGCAACGCCTGCAGCTACAGTACCAACTACACCTTCAGCAGCAGAGGCCGGAGCAGCTACTTCAACACGGAGAACAAAACTCACACAAACAAACATGGAGAGGACAGCAACAACTTCACCAGCAGCAGGAGCGTCAAGAGAGGCGTTTGATGCTGCTACTGGGATCAGTGGACACCACCGGTCTATCGACACCGTGTACACGAGGGGGCAGCAGCACCAGAAGCAAAGCAGTCTGCCTCAAGGATTCAGGTATTTCTGTGGGCATCAACGTTTCCACACCCGCAACGCCAGGTTGCAGCAGCAGCCATAGCAGCGGCGACAGCAGTAGCAGCACTAGCAGCAACGACTGCAGCAGCGGCGGCAGCAGGGGCCGCCAGCAACCTTTTAGGTTCTCGTCGCCAGCATGCAGCACTTTAGGTCCCCATTCTCTGGATACCGGCACATCTCTAGAGTCCTCGATGAACTGTAGCGAAGCCAGCAGCAGGAGAGGTTCGCATAACTTGGTAAGTCGATCCTCGAGAGGATCCAGTGAAGCAGAAGCCGCTCCACTCCTCGGAAGGGGAACTTCAGCAGGCAGCCGTTGCAGCGCTGATGCAGCTCCAGCAACAAATGTCTCGATATCTGCAC
Source organism: Eimeria maxima (assembly GCF_000499605.1). Taxonomy (NCBI): domain Eukaryota; phylum Apicomplexa; class Conoidasida; order Eucoccidiorida; family Eimeriidae; genus Eimeria; species Eimeria maxima. The sequence goes on along the minus strand of NW_013565846.1, from coordinate 64,512 downwards.
TCGTATCAGCATCAACAGCTGCAGCTACTGCTCCATGTGCTGCTGCTGGACTTGCTGCTGGCGCACACCGGCATACGAGCGGTGAAGGTACCAGTCTCGCCTCAAAAACAGCTACAGTGTTGCCCACTGTGGGATTATTAACTGGCGGAGCCACTCGACTACAGTTTATGGCAGCAGGGACGACGCCAGAAAATCCTGCAGTAGATGCAAACTCAGGAGCAGCAACACGACCAACCAGTATTGCTGGGCCTGCCGTTGACGCAACTGCCGAGTGGGGCGGCCCCGACCTACTTGATGCAACAGCATACAGAAAAGACTGGAACCGGCAACTGGGCTTACCGCAGCCGCAGAAGCAATCAGAGGAGCAACGGCAGCCAGCACTACAGGAGCAACACCGTTTAGCCCTGCGGGAACAACACCAGAGAGAGCACCTGCGAAGCACAGGAGGCCATTGCGTGACCGCTTCAGATTTAGGAACACCGTACCCTTCATGCCTGTCGTCAAGACCATCGCAAGCAACAGATGCTGCAGACGCGGCAGCTCCCCCCGTGGCAGCGATGGCAACAAGAGAAGCTGCTCCCGGTGCAACTCCTCCTTATCTTGCTAGCAAACGTTTGGAGCCCTCTGCACCGTGGAGACCAGCAAGCTCAATAGGTGAGCTGCATAGCGACCCCCAGCAGCATCGCACACAGCTGGAAGACTCTGAGATCCCAGCTTTGCCTCTGCTGGGTGGACGTTCCAGCCCAGCACCTATGGGGTGCAGCTCTTCCGTGCTTGCATCTGCTGCTGTTGTAAATGAAACCGACGACAAGTGCAGAAAACATCCCGGCAACACCTCTCCCGTATTGGGAGGTGGTCAGCCGAGGGCAGCAGCTGCCGCAGCTGCCGTTGAAGCCTCCCTTGTAGGCGGTACTGTTGCTCCGGGCAGTGGTGATCTTACCACTGTGGCAGCTGTTGCCAAAGAGATTAGCATTCAGCGTCCTGTGGAAACACGCCAGAAACTACTGGACCGTCACCAGAAACGGGACGAGCATGGGGGGCATCCCGAACGGCAACGAAAAGTGCAGTCGCCTCCGCTGCAGCAAGACAAGCAAGTTCAGCGAGATCGGCTGGGACACTGTTCAACGCCCTCTGTTGGGAAAGGTCCCCAAATATCTCAGCTGCCGCCAGACTGCCACGCAGACCGTTACGGAAGGTCCACCGCTGGTCCTTCTACCAGTGGTTCCGTTTCAGCTGGTGCTGCAATAGAACTGGCTGCAGAAGTGTTAGATGATTCAGCCGCAACTGCAAAAACGACTATTGGCCCTTCAGCTGAAGCCCTGGTATCCACCGTCACGCAGAAACTCAGTTCCCTGCTGGCAACAGGGCCTCCTGGGTGCTCCATGGGGGTACGCCGAAGGCAGCAACACCTTACACAGCAGCAGAACCAGCTTAGACAACAGGAAGCGGGCCAGCAGCATGGGCACCTACGTGTGCAGCAGCGTAGCATTCCGTTGTTTCCTAGCCCCAGTAATTCCCGCCTGCAGAAGCAGCTACGTCCTACTCGCGACCAGCATCTGCACCAGCAGGTGCTGCAGGAGCAGCGGCTAGAGCAACGTGCTTTCCAGCAGAAGTTGCTGAAACCACCCGCGGCTCATATGCCAGTAAAAACCAGCTGCACGCTGCAGCAGCTCCACGCACTAGAACTGTATCGGCAGCAGCAACGTCAACAGCACCAGTTGTTCCTCCAGAGGCTACTTGCGCCGACTCTCCCTGCTCCGCAAACTGAGCATTATGCCACAACAAGGTCAGAGTCGCCTACAGGGCTGCCACTGCGCATGTCATCGCCTAGCAAGAAATGTCAGATGCACCACCAACTGCTGCTGTTACACGAGCAACAGCAGCGTCAAATACCTCCGGAGAAGCAGCTCATCGAAATGCAGCGGACATTCTTTGGAGTTCGCCTTTCTGAAGAAGCGGAAGCGGCAGCTGCATACGCAGCAGGGGCTGCAGCTGCTGCAGCGGCTTCCCGCCCGCTTTGTGGCAACAACATCGTAGCACCTTTCGATCGTGTCCTCCCTCCGCATCAGTACCAACTTGTGAAGCAGCACCAGGCCATTTCAGAGGTTCACCAGCCAGAGTTCTGTCCGCTGCAGCAGTTGCAGCCGATTCGTGGCAACTCTGTAAAGGCTGTTGTTTCTGGGGGACCTGCACCCCCAAGTGAAGACATTTTGTCGCCATACGGGAGTCATGAGGAGCCTAACGCTCACACACCCCTCCCTGAAGGCCTTCCGAGGACCGTGAGTCCTGCATGTGCCTGTCCAAGTCCCCAGCCAGACGGGCCAGTGTCTGGTCGTCGGTCTCCAGCTGGGCAACAAGCCGCTGAGGCTTCTCGCCGGGCCCTGTTGCTGCGGAAGAACTCTCAAGCATCTTTGTTAAATATCAGCGGTGCAGCAAGCCACATCCCGGAACTGCACCGGCCGCAGCCCCCGCAGCAGCAAGCACTCTGGGAAACTGGAGGCACCTCTGCAGTTCCATTAGCAGCTGCAGCAGCAGCAATAACAGCCTCAGTATTAGGCCAAGGCAAATTGGAAGGCAGAGAATCGAGTCCAACGGACCTCGGCAGTAACAGCACGAACGTAACTTCGGATATGTCCTCAGCTAGCAGCGTGCACAGTGCCTTGACCCCACATCTGTTGCATCCCTCTCGCCAAACCCCCTTCCCATTGGAGCAACCTGGGGTAGATATAGAGCACCCATCAGGAGGGGCAGCAACAGTAGCAGAGAGACCTCCCACTCCTGTTCGGGCTGAGAGACTGAGAAAGCGGTTGGAAATGCTCCGGGATATGGGTCAGCTCAGCCGTGACACCTACCCAGCAGCAGAAGTGGTATCATTGATTAGTGGCGCGCGTGTGGAGAAAGATGGCCCATTCCCAGTATATGTGCTCGACAAAGACTGGTCCCTTGGCTGCAGCGCCCTCGATCCGGACTGGCCGCAAAAAATGCTGCAAAACACCAAGGAAGGAATAAAACTACACTCCGAAATCAACAGGCTTCTCGCTCTCGCTAAGGAGGTTGACCTTGCACAAGCGAAAAAGGGAGTTTAATCGAGGGAACGAGACACAAAATGCATTTGTTGCTCTTGCCGATGTCGCTTTTTCTGTGTCCTGGATGCTCCAATAGGAGGCGCTTACTACTCTTCTGTGCCTGCCTCCTGAAGATGCTCTTCTACCTGTGGAGACAAAACAGCCCGTAATCTCTATACATCCCGTGAAATTGTAGGGGCAACTCCGATTGCTCTACAGTCTTCAATTAACCAAAAACGTTGCTGCCCCCGAACTCCATTAGGTCGTTCACGAGGTCTTTATCGCAACCGCCCCCTTTGCTAAACCCTTTCTGTCCTTGAAGCAGTCGGATGTTCCGAATTGGCATATCTATCTTTAGTCGTAGGCGTCCACGCTCGCCTCACTTATGTGTTTTACTGCCGCTGTCTTGTGCTGTCTGCTTCTTTATCAATCCTTGCAGTGTGTAGACTCTGCCTCGGCTGCTGCTGTGGCTGTTACGAGGTACTACGCCAAGTGCTTAGGAATTGATTGTCGCACAGGACAGGGATTCCCGAGAGGCAACACTTCTTGTGAGATCTCTTAGCGCGCGTCCTGAGTGGACGTCCAACAACTGCAGGTTTGCTCTACTTGCGGCTCCCCACCTGTTTGCTGCACAAAAATTTGTACGTCTAACTCTGCAAACGAGAACGAACAAAAGGGAGGGGAGCCGCGGAACACGTGCAGATGTGGTTGTACGGCATTCGAGTGCCAAAAAAAATACACCTGGCAGAGGGGTCTATAGGGCAGTATGCTGGTAGTCTGTTAATTATTACCAATGGTCTTCAAGTTCGCAAAGAAAAGGCAAACCTTAACGAAGTAGGTAGGAGTTAGAGTACTAATTTGTCTCTCCGCGGGAGACAGAAAATGTCTACCTCGGCTCCTTCGAAGCCAGCTGGCACTGCCCTCACACAAAGAGCAGCCTCTATTCCCTCTTTTTTGGGGTGCTTCCTGTCCCTGATTGTCGTGGGTGATATCTGCAGTCAGCAGTGCCTGCTCAGGTTCCGACGGATTTGACTGTCTGTCCCCTTTCTCACACGTTCGCTGTGCAAAGACGCAAGCTGAGGGCATCCTGTCTCGGTAGTAGAGACATTTGTTTCTGGGTCACATGTAAGAACTCTAAGATGTTCTTTGAGGGGCGGCTCTAGAAGCCCCCTTTGGGGACCCCGTTGTGGTAGTCCTGCGCGAACCTCCACTCCGTTGAATGCAGGTCCTCATCTCTTGCACATCCACCGCCTTCACCTTCTCCTCTGATGGGCCCTCCTGCTGCAGTGAACTCTTCCTAGGTGCCATATTTTGAGTCGCACTCTCAGTAGCGTCCAATGTTTTACTGCCCCCTTGTGGCGCCTTATGAGATGAGTTTGGAAGGCGCCGCACGAAAAATATTATCAACTCGAAAATAAATACAAGACAAGCAGCACCCACGACGGCAGTGATACTGTCGCTGTATGTGGGAAGGCCATTTCCATCGGGGAACTCCGCTTCCTGTGAAACACCGAAAGCATGCGAAAAGACACACTTAGTTGCAGGAAGACAATTTGCCAGGTGAACTGCTCTATATTTCCGGTGCAAGCCAAAAAAGCAGAGCACAGACTGTAGGGCTAGAGAGCTGAGTTGTGGGGCACGGTGAGCGATTTAGGGCATTAGGGTTCTGCTGACCGCAAGACGCCGGATTGCTTGGTCTACAATCTGCACAGTTTGCATGGAAAACCTCTCGGGGGTGTCGCCGGGTTTGAGGAGGTTCTCGGCCTCCTTTGAAGATAAAAGTAGGACAGAGAGAGGGTCTGGCAGAGACATGGCGTTGTTGTAGCAGCCAGCCCACAATTGGTGTAGCACAGACACAAGCACGTCGTCTTCCCTCATGCCCTAAAGGATCACACAGACAAAAGGGTTGTCCGCATTCCCTGCTTTCACTATTTTTTGCCTCGACAGCTGGCAACCCAGGAAATTTATTCCATGCAACTGAAGAATATCTAGAAGTACACCAGATGCTCGCTCGAAAAAGTTCCTCTGGCATCCCATGAAAATGTCGGGAACGGGGTCTTCGAATTCACCCACTAGGCTCCAAAGGTGCTCACATGCTGCGGAGACTTCTCCCTAGCCAGCTGCTGGTAGGTTTGGTGCTTCTCATGCATGTAGTCATGCGCAAGAGAGAGACAGTAGAAGGCGACGACTTCCCGCTTGGTTGAGGAGAGAGCAAGCTCTTTCCTGCGGGGCCGGCGATTAAAACACAAAACACTCCGTTGGATAGTGATTCTAGGCAATGATTTTGCCGAAATTGAGCGTACGAGTGTACAATCAATACAGCCGATGCAGATGCCCCTGTATCTGCAAGTCTAGGGTGGCGCGTGTTCGCAGACAACAAGAATTTATGGTACATAATAAATATTGAACCGCCGTATGGATGCAGGCAGTTCAACACAGATGTCTACTCCTAAAATGGATATTCGATGGATGCCGATAAAAATAAACGTTTTCATTTAGTGAAGGGAATAGTCGAAACGAATGCTTCCACAACTCAGCCGTCTACTCGCAAACTGAACGGTGCACAGAGTGAAAACGACTAGACCGTGGTGTTCGGGGTCTGTTGAGCTCCTCCTATAGCATAAAAATTGAATATTCGTAGCGACGAATAACTCACTGCGTTCTTTCTGTCTCTTTCTCAGGGTCGGGAAGGTCACCTCCTGGGTAGAGGCCGAAGACTGCCTTGTCGAGGCGGGTTTCCTCCACCCAGAGCAAGGTTGGCTCGTTTCGGGACTTTACACCATCCATTTTTGGTTCCCAGAAACTAGAAAAGGCCACGTTGCTGTCTACAAACCAATCTTTGCGCAGATAAGCATCTGTTCAGTTCTGCGCATACCAATGGTGACCGCGCCGATAGCTGCGTGGAGTTGCCCAGCAGAGAAACGTGGTCTGTGAAGATGAGAATATGCAGGCCCAAAGTCAACAGCTGGAAAGTGAAGTTGGTAACTTGGTGTAAGCGGCTACCCTCTGGTTTTGTAACGAAACGAGCAACAACGGGTACTGCAGTTGCGGCAGAAGCCCGTCGGCTGCTGCGCCCTCGACGGTATAACATGCGCTATCCCCAACGCTGATATCCTGTATTTTCCTCCACATTGGTGATAAAAATGGCACAAAAGAAACAGTTTGAATGACACACTATGGGAGAGCAACGATTCAACCCTTCAACTTGACCGGCATTTGCTGTATATCCTGGTGATATCCCAGCCTGTTGCTGCACGGGACGATAGCGGCGCCGAGTGCTAGACTATTAATATTAGAAGGTCAAAATTAAAACTAGAATTAAGCTGAATTCTATTTCAAAATGGTTCCAAAAAGGCTCTCGCTCCCTCATGTATTTTAGCTGGGCGGACCTCAAAACGACCAATTCGCGAAGGAGCGCATCACCCCACACTTCCTAGTGGGATATCCAGTGTACCATACTAGGTAGGGAGTAGGGGAATGCAAACGTCCACTTACCTATGCTTGTCTTCTGCTTTATGTTCTTTTTTGCACAAGTGGGGTGGCTCACCGTCTCAGGCGACCCCAGGGCACTGCAGCTGTCTGTCGAATAGCATTTTGCACGCAGTTCTTCAGTCGTCTGTCCACGGTGACCCCTGCATAAGAATGCTACTGCCATTTTGTAGGTCATAGAGTGAGGTAAGTAGGTGTTCCGTCCTGAAGGGTTCCAAGCAGGCTTGTACATCGGCCTCGTCAGCGCCCGCTGACTGGTGTGCCGGCGTTAGTCGAAACGTTTAACGTGGACAAGGCAACAAAACAACCCAATATTTTGATATGCTGTTGGCTTGAAGTACACATACTTGCTGCTTCGGCTGGAATGTGCTGAAGTGAGTACATAAGTGTGCCAGGGCCCCTGGAAGACATACTTGAAATCATGGAAGGCATTGGGCACACTGCGCGGTGAAGGCCTGCTAAGTCTGCAACTGAAAGTTCTAAAGAAGGTAATTTGACACTCTAACCGCATGCCAAGGACATAAATGCAGCCTCCATGTATGGGGAGAATTTCGCGGGAAGAGTACATGTGGAGTCAGTTGGTGGAAATGAAAGCAAGGGAAGGCCGTTGACTGGAAAAATGGAAAACATAAGGAGATCATATCTAGCGAAGTATTTTCTCTCAAAGGGCGTGGTTGCTTCTAATTCTTGGCACGGACTGCAGCAGACTTCACTTGTTCTCAGACGATGCCAGCCCTGCAGTTTCCACTCTACCATACCAGTTAGGGAGCACTGGAATATAAGCGTTCGCTTACGGGTGCTTGTTCAGTTATGTTCTTGTGTGCACCAGCGGAGTGGCTCTGAAGCAATACAAAATCCTTTTAAGAGATCGCCTACATCTTGCCTGGCTTCTACGGTGGTTTCACAATGAGTGTATTTCGGAACTAGTGAAATTATGGGTATCGACTACAATGATAAGAGAACGTATCTTCAAAAAGTAATGTTGAGTGAACCGGAAAATTCAGCACAGGTCGTTCGGTTAGTATGGAAAACCCATAAAAAAAAAACAGGAACTGTCACTACGAGGAATATGCGGCGTTTGCAAAGGACGTCCCGTTCAAAGGTTGCTACCATCCCACTCACAGTAAGAGGTAAGCGCTCAGCAAAACTTGGGGGCGCTGAAAATTAGTTGGTCAAAGGTATTAGGAAGTTACAAGGGGACTGGGAAAATAATTGAGTGGATGTGCAACTCAAGAATTTTGGCCTATTACCGGGCAAGTTATCCAATGACAGCAATTGAACTTCAAGTATGTAAGCGTAAACAGGCACAGAGTGGAAAAGGGGATTTGACGGGATCATCGCCCTCACTAGAGGACTACTGCTGGTAACTATGAATACTTGAGAGGAAAGTTGTTCAACATGAAGTGACCTGCCTCCCCAGTCTCCAGGCGTCGGGTGCGCCAAGGCTTAAGCGCCTGGGGGTAAGGGAGAGGAGGCAGCCTATGACTTCAATGCGAATTTCTGCACTTCAAGGTTTAAGACAGCGCTGCATACAAACACAAACAGGTTTTCTTGGCTCCATGCATGAACGCTGGAGAGTATTGTTGAGGACTGTTATTTGCCTACTGCTTGTCTACTAGAGCCTAGTACGGGCTCACCGGCCAGCTCCAGACAGACTTAAAAGATTACCCCGATTAGGGTACACTGCAAAGGACAAAAGCTGGTTTGGAGTGATATGACATACTCGATGGTGGGCCCTCTTAAGCTGATACATTCGTGGAGGGAAGAAACATCAGAAGGCCATTGACATGGAACAAGTATACAAACGTGCAGATCCACTTTACCAACTGCGCACAAAGAGGAATCACGGCAACTCACTGGATGCGGTGACGCAACAACTGATGTTTGGGGGTATGCACTGTAAAAATATGTGATGCCCTTTTACGGATTGCTGGCGTATGCAGGACCTCTGCGCGGATCTAAAGCTGGAGGTAGACGATGAAGAGGAATCACGGCAACTCATGAGACTGCTCGAACCAAGGGAAATTTACTACCTCCTCCCTTGTTATGTGAAGCAGATCAAGTAAGCATTTGACGCACGGGGGAGTATAGATACCACTGGTTTTTTGCTTCACACGCGACCGTGTGTGTCCCTGTCTGCCCTAAAATATGTGTGTGTGTGTGTGTGTGTGTGTGTGTGTGTGTGTGTGTGTGTGTGTGTGTGTGTGTGTGTGTGTATGTATGTGTGCGTATGTGTGTGCGCCTGGGGAGATCGTCTTGTGCCGTTATGCGGGGAGTGAACCATGGTCCTGTACGCAAGCCCAAAAGAAGGATTAAGTTTACCATTTCGAAACAAGGTTTCCGCTTCTACAGATGAAATTAGTCTCCGTATAATAATTTCGCCGATACAAGGACAATTTTTCCTTTTGGCAAGCACCGATTCAAAGTGGCTCCAGCAGGGCTCGTCTTGCTCTGCTTGGCGGTGCATCGCCCCACGGACACTAGCGGCCGCCAGCGTAGGTGTGCAGACCGCCACGGGCGTTCCTTTCCAACGAACTCCATCTCCGAAATATTCAGTGGTTTTAACGGAGTGAAACATGCAACTGACCACTCTTTCAGGCAGACTGCTCGATTTCACGCTGTCTCGCAAAACCCGAACGGCGGGCTGTTTGCCAAAATGGTGTTACTGCATGTAAAAACGGCGGATGAACAGCATCAATTTTTGTTCAACACTAAAACAAGCGAAATAGTCAAAGATGTTATTTCAGAGGTCACCGCGCTGCACCTTAAGCGCATGAAGGCGCTGAAGGTGGCAGACGCCGCAGAGGCGCTGGCAACTTATGGGCCCTTGAGACCAGAAGAAACCAGGGGATTGACAGAGGAAGTTAGTATCACCTGTCTGCTCACTTGCGAGGGTAGAAACATTAATGGGTCTCTTTGTAGAGGCAATAGCTAGAGAATTTGCCCACCTGTTGGGATTAACCGTGAGGGGCAAAGGATTGGGGTTTATCCGTAGGACTCGAGGGTTTTTGCGGCCTCAGGTGGCCAAGTTGTCCAACCTAAACGTGTATCCCGATGGTCCGCCAACAAATCCCGACCCACACTTTTATAGGACGGGATTGCCACCTCCAAAAGAGGTGGCCGACATCATCCTTCGCACGTGTGCGGAGGCCAAAGAAGCGCTTTCGCACAAGAAGGTGTAGCATCAGCGCCACTTCAGAGTGGTAGTAGTAGAACCTGCAGGGGACGGGTGGCCTGAGAGGAAAGATCACTCACACGTATTGGCAGGCACTCCTCCCAGGCACTTTTACAGAGGAATGCTGTAGGATACACTGGTGCATTTCTAGATACACGATGCTCAAAAGTGCATAGCAGCCAAAAGCATGACCATGCAAGGGCACATTCTAGAGGAATTAAACAGAGAGCTATACACAAGCCTTTTAGATATTGAGCATCGGCTCACATGTAGTGTTCTACAGCATTTTTTGGGACTACATATGTCTTGAAGGCAAAAGAGAACATAGAACGGTGCCGACTATTTGTTTGCCAGTATGCCCCGTGGGGACTTGTCGTTCCCTTGTGTACTGGGGACCTTCAAATACAAAGGCTCGTGGTTCTCGCCCCTTTTTCGCGGTCTCTGTACAGGTTGAGCGGCGTGAAGCACTGCGACTGGAGGCAGTGCAGGAGACACTTAATGTTTTGCAGGGAGCACTGCAAATTGCCTACCCTGCAAACCATGGCCTGCCAAGTTGGGAGCCAGTTCGCCTTATCCTGGAAGACAAGGAAACCACAGGAAGCCAAGAAATTTCAGAGGTATCCATGTGGACAAACGCGCCAAGACGTCCCAACGCGCCGCCTGCGGAGTCTTTGGTGCACCTGCTGCTGCTGCCGTTGCTATTGACTTCTGTTGAATTACAAGAAATGAGCACTGGAAGTGAACTGAATTTCGCTCGGGATGTTTATTTTGGGCGCAGTCGATGTCAAACCTGCCCCCTTGCCTCTTTGCTGAGCGCTCTGTGGAGCTGTCGCCGTCGTTTTTCAACTCATGTTGCAGCTTCTGCCTTCATGGGGGTTCCTGCTTCCGGTGTTCCTGTTGTTGCAGAACATTACCCTAGAGAATGCCTGCCTGTGGTGGACAGGCAAGCAGCTGCAACAGACGGAGGCCCTCAGCAAGTATTTAGGGACAAACGAGAAGACAAAGACTGTTGTGCGGCTGCAGCCAAAGAATGCTGGTAGGATGCCTGAAAACTCTTATCAGAGCCTGAAGAAGAACCTCTAAATTTTAAACCAAAGATAAGCGCAGCATTGGGGTTTGTCCTTCGGAATCCTCGTGTCTGACATATTATTTTCTACAGCGTCAATACCAAGAGAAATCCTAGCCCATTTTCGCCTGCTTTTCTTCTCCGGCATTGACGGTTCTGTACCTGCAATGGCATGCGCTGCGGTTGCTTCCACTGATGTAGGACCCCCTATTCGCGAGCCTCGGATGGATGCGGAGACTCATAAAGCTGTTCTGGCGTACTGCCATAAGAAGAGGCAAGAAGACAAAGTCCGTCAATATCCTCAGAATATGCCTTTTTACCCATTAGCGTTTCCTGAACTGATCCTTGTTATTATTTGGGCGTCCCCATGATACCTTGCTAGGGCCTTCCCACTGCGGAAGTCTGTGGCCCGCCTGCATCTATGTACGTCGCTTGCCTTATGTTTGTTTCGAATGGCATACACGTAGCCCGAGGTGGATGATGCTTCTTGGCTTTTAGAGGACAGATACACTTCAGTGATATTCAATCCGCACCTGCTCCCCCTTGCCCCCTCTCTATGCCTACAGTTTTCCCATGTGTCTGTGGAAGACTATTACTGCGTTTGACTCAACCTTCTGTCTTTTCCCCTGTACTACCTGCGCTTTGTATGCATGTCGCTGTGGCGCCTGCTCGGACAGTGGTTGTTTTTCCATGCCTTCTAATTCGACTGTAATGATTCCGTGCATTGTACGCCTCCCCCTCTGCCAGCTCTCTGTTTTTTGCCATTGTTTGTAGGCTTTCGCTGAGGATGACGACGACTCATATTTATTTTCACCGTGGGCCAACCCGCGCGCTCTGAAGGAAAGTCTCGTTGGCATCAACGGCCCCATAAGGTGGAAGGCATAGACAAACTATGAGAACGACAACATAACGGATGACCAGAAAAACTAGCGAACCAAGTGTCCAATGAATACGTCATCCAAATGTCTAAGAAATCGCGCAAATGAGGCACAGAAAAAACCCAACCGGGAGAAGCGCAGCAAAGCAGAGGGCCAAGCAGAAGGTGTAGGAAAAGCATTTAAAGAAAAAATGTCCCTCGAGCTAACCACTCCACCAGTAACAGATCACTAATGCAGCATTTTCCTGCATCAGCAGCAACTGCTGCAATAGTGCTCTCCGCTTTGCTTTAGTCGTTTGCTGCTGCATGGTTCAGAGACCAGGCATTAGCAGCCGTAGCAACATATCCTGACCGCAACATTTTCTGGACTACACACCTAATGGAATGTTTCGTCCTGCTGTTGCAGCAGCAAAATAGTCTGCTGCAGTGGCTGGAGCAAGTCCTCCTCTGCAGAAGCTGCCCTGAACCTCTTCCCTGCAGCGGCAGCAGAGTTCTCCTTTGCAGGAAGGGCAGCAGGGATCGTCACTCCTGCATATTGATATGGGTATAAGTTTCACCATTAGGAGACCTGAGGGGTGCAAGGGGCGTCAAAACAGCGCGAGGCACAGCTGCTGATGCTGCAGCAGCAGAGCTGCATCTGCGTGGACTGCTGTTGCTGGACGACCCACTTGTTTATAAATACTTGGGGCTGCTGCTAATGGGAGCCTTGTCTCGCGCCCCCACCTTTCCCTTGTGTTTCCTTCTGTAGGCCTTCGCAGCCTTCCTCCCAGCGAGAAAGAGAAGGCAAAAAATACAGAACACGCTGAAAATGCAAAACCACCAAGTGTCTCTCCAGTCCGTTGCAACCCAATCAGAAGGCGAACGGCCCTCCTGAACAACAGGCTCCACATCGCAGAGAAAAACGATACCAAACAGCGCACCAGCAGTGGGGCCGCATACAAACACACGCACCAAAGGTGGGCGGTTACCCCAGGAATGCAAGCACTTTGAACTCGCAAGATAATCGGTACCGACGCGTAACCTCAAGCGCTAACCCAAAGCCCTAAGGCGTCGCCCCGACGGGCTAAACCCGATGTCATGGCTAACCGCAAGTTCTTTGATAAGTTTATCAATGTCGACAAGCATCTTTTCAGAAAACCGCATTGGCGATTTGTGAGGTTTGAGGAGGGCTTCAGCTTCCTGAGACGATAGAGACAAGATGGATGTTGCGGCCGCAAGGGACAGGGCATTGCTGTAGCAGCCCGCCCACATTTGGTGCATGAGCGTTGCAAGAACGTCATCGTCTCTCATGCCCTACAGGCAAAGACACAAAAGGCCCCACATGCTCAGAGTCCCAGGTCTCTCCAGTGTTGCTCATCATTCTGCCGCCCCAGCAGCTTGTTTCACGGCGCTCCCCCGTTCACTCTAAGTACACAGCATGGCAAAACCTTAGGGAACATGGCCCGAGAACCGCAGACAGTAGAAGAACAGATGAAGACGCACACGCGCGGAGAGGTGCAGAAACTGGCAGTTTGACCCAGTAGGGACAGAGAAGCACCCGTCAAGACTGGCGAGGGGAGAGCGCCGATGAAAGAGAAGCACGCATATTGGGGACACGGAGGATGGAAGCAAGCGATATGCGAGGGAGAAAGAGGACAACTCACAAAGACAAACAGCACTATATTTCAAACTGCAGAGTGTACACCCAACCTGCTCGTAAGCACCAGAGACGGGCTGAAAAGCCAAAAAGCGACACGAGGCAGAAGCAGCGGAGAACAAGGAACCCAAGGACAGAAAAACAAACTCAAGGGCACCACCAACATAGACAGGCGAAGAGGAACAACAAGGGAAGCAGGCAAGAAGGACAACTGCAGATATTCTAAACGAAGAGAAGGGACAAATCGAGGGAGACAGGCATGACGAAGGGCGTCGGATCTGACAAGCTTGGATGATGCCTCGGGGACCGTTTGCCTAAGAAGAGAGATGTGTGTCTTGAGGTAGCTGTCCACCAGCGAAAGGCACAAAACGACGACATCCATCCTCGAGTTCCAGTGCATTTCTTCTCTAAAGGAAAACAAGTAACAGCGACAGACAAGAACTCCACGCCTCAGCCACCATGCTGGCTCTGTTAGTTTAAATCTCACTTGCACAGCCTGCTGCTTCACTTTACTGTTCATTGTCATGCTGCTGCTGCCTTCTAGGAAGGCCTGCTATGCCAGCCTACGGCAGTGCTCTGTTTGTCTGCTCGCTGCCTGTCTGCTCTCGTCAAGCTCTGGTAGCTGCTACTCCTGCTGCCGCTACTACTACTGCTGTTCCTGCAATTGCTGCTGCTGACTGTGGGGTAGGCGGCCGAAAGACAGTTGGCTCTGCGTTCGGCTTGAGAGATTGTGCGGCCAAATCAACCTGCTCCGACAGCTCCAGCAGCATCCAGTTGCTATTCGTGTTCGTGCTGCCTCCGTAATGGTCGCTGGCGTGCAATTCCTGCGTCGATGCTGTTGCAGCAGAGTCTTCAGCTGAAGCTGCCCTAGAAGCAGCAGCACACATCAAGAGTATAACTAGATAATGCTGAATCACAAGCATGTGCCTGCCGCTGCTACTGCAGCAGCCAGGTCTACCCATCCTCAATTTTCCTTGTGGTGCAGTTCTTGGCACTGCCCTTGGGAGTTAACCTGCTTGTGAGCAGATTGTGTCTAGACCCTTGGCGGCTGATGGGTAGGAACCAAACGTTCTGATGCTACTGCTACAGCAATAGCAGACCACTGCGAAGTCGGCTGCGGCTCCAAGCCGCTAAGCAAGCTCCTGCAAAATATCCCTTGCGCAAGGGGGTTATCTTTATGTCTGCCTGCAATGGTGTTAACAATGCACTCGACTTCTGCTGCTGCAACAGGTGCAGCAATTTTCACCGCAACTGTTGTCGTTGAGGCTGCTGCCGCTGCAGCTACAAGGCGACGCACAGCCGTTACAACAACACGTTGTGCCGCTGTTAATAACGATACATGGAGCAAATAATAACAAAACAAATTATGTAATGCTCTTCCTGGTGTTGTTTAGCAGTTGATGGGGAGGTTGCAACAGTCCGAGCACTAGCAGCAGACCGGCAAGGCCCACGGGGCCCACGAGACAGCAGGAGCAGCAAAAACAAGTGGAGTGGGCAGCATCGTAAGCAGCAAGCTTCTTCTCCTCTATGCTGCTCGGTGTGCTTCGTATTTTCGTAGTTCGTCAATACCATCCTGCCGCTGTCTACTTGTGCCAAGAACAGACAACAGGAGCAGCAGCAGGTTGGCTACAGTCCCTGCGGAGATTTCAAATGCTCCACCGGCCTTGACTTGCAGCAAGGAGTTAGACAGAAAACCAGGAAAAATAGCATCATTGGCTGTCACAGCAGCAATAGGATCAACGGCTTCAACACCTACATCGGCCAGAAGGAAGCAAAAGACTGGGAGGCGTAAGCGACATCAAGTGACAGATTGTGTTGCATAGGCAACAACTGCTGCTGTCACATGGGTCGTCGCCCGACTTGCTGCTGGTGATGGAGCAAAGAAGGAAAGTACAGTCTTCTGACGCCGGTAGCCCCTCGCTGCACTGGAGAGTTCAGTTGCAGCAGTTACAGCGGCGACAGCGGCAACAGCGGCAACAGTAGCAGAAGCGCGAAGAACGCGAAAGTGTCACTGCAGGCCACGCTGACTGGAGCTGCTGCAGCAACAGAGGAGCTGGAGGAGCTTCTGTGCCTGCTGTTTGTTCCCATCTGACAGGATACTCCGCCTACCAGTTTCAGCAGGGAGCAGGCAACACGCAAACCGCAGCGCAAGTATCAATATTGCCGAAAATGGAATCTAGTTATGTGTCTCCACTAGCGGCAACTGTGCAGGCGCTGAGTCTTCTGGCTGTTGCTCCTGCTTCTTCTGACAGCCGGAAGGACCTGGCGAAGCAAGAGCTGCTGCGGCGGATAGAATTGTTGTTGCAGGAGCAACAGCTGCTGCGACGGGAGCAGCAGCTGAAGGAGCACCAGGAGCCTCACTGGCAAGCACAATGCGATCACCAGCATAGGCAGCCTATAGAAGAACACGTGCAGCACCAACAGGTGCAGCACCAGCAGCAGGATCAGCAGGACCAGGGCCGCCAACAGCAAGACCAGCAACAGCAGGAGCCGCAGCGATGGGTGTCGCAATGGGAAGGCGACGACACGACACAAACGGAGGTGCTGGAGCATCTGGAGGAAGCATTGTTGCTGCTTTGCTGCCAGAAGCCTCCTCCTGCGTTGCAGCAGCAACTGCTTCGGGTATTGCTACTGCTTGTACATTCCACTGAGGACTGTGGTGTTTGGCATCGTGTTGCTGCTCGGCTTCTGGCAGCAGCAGGTGAAGGGCTTCATTTTCCCCCCTCTGTTTCTGCTCCACTTGCTGCAGCTGCCACGCCACCCCCGACGGCAGCTGCAGCTGCTGCAGCTGCAGCAGGCACAAAGAAGGTTTTGTCTGCTCTCCCTCCTCTGCTGCTGTGTGGAGAGTTGTTTAGGGCGTGCCCGCAGGCGCTGTCTCCGCTGCTGCCGCTGCTGGTTGCTGTGGGATCGAAGCTGCTGCAGTCACCAGCAGCACCGGCGGCTGCAACAGCAACAGAAACAGCAGCAGCAGTTGCTAAGGCCTTGAGGACCGCAGTGTCGGCAACGGGAGCGTGCGGAGAAGCACTGGCTGAAAAGCTCTTCTCTCTGACAAGGTCCTGCCTTCGCTGCAGCGCCGGCAGCCACAGACGCAGCAGCAGCCGCACTAGTAGCAGCAAAACTAGCACTATCATCAAAAGTAATAATATACATGCTGCTTCTGAAGCGGCTAGAGAGGCCCTGCTGCTGCTCCAGCAAGTTGTTTGGGCGTTCCCTCGAGGTGTATCTCTACCTCATGGCGAGGCCTTTCCAAGTGCTGTCCTCGCTGCTGCTGCACCAGAACCCGCTACGGCTGCTTCAGCGGCAGAGAATGAACATCTGCTCGCAGAAGCACAGGAGAACGTTCCGCATGCCGCAGCAGCTCTTGCAGCCCTTCTAGCTGCCAAGGCCGTAGTAGGCATGCAACAGCACCAGCACCAGCAGGTGAAGCAGCAGCGAATGCAGGTGCAGCAGCAGGAAAAGGAAGAGGAGGAACAACAGCAGGGTTCACACAGTGCTATCGACGAGCCAACGGATCTTACGGCGACCAGCAACAGCGCATCGGACTTCGCATCGCTTTCATTGGGTCAGTGTATGACTGCTGGTGCAGCAGCGGCTGCTGCTTCACCAGCTACTACAGAGACTTTTTATTCCGAGGTGCACAGGGTTGAAGATGCCTTCACTTTCCTGCGGAGGCAGTGGCTGCTGCTGAGTGCAGGGGCAGTGGTGGATGCCAAGAAGGGATCGGCGGCGTCTGTAGCAGCAGGGAGGTACGTTCCGTTGCTGCAGCCGCAACAGCACGGTCCGTTTCTGCTGCATCTAAAGGCGAGGCAGCGCGGTTTACTACGTCAGGCGATTGCCGCTGCCGTGCCGTGCCTTTGCCGTTTCTTGCTGCGGTGTTTTTCGCCTGTCTCTCTCGTCAGCATGTCACTGGAGTGTCTGTTCACTTTGTTGACGCAGCTGGCAAAAGCTGAGTCTCACTGCCGTTGCAGCGGAAGGGAAGGGGCATCCAAGGGTTTGCAGGATCAATGCGTAGTGACCTGCACCTGCTGCTGCAGCTGCAACAAAAATCTTTCTCCAGGTGTTTGCTGTCTGTCCCTGGAGACGCTTCACTCGCAGGTGCTCGTGTCGCATGCCGCACAGCAACTGCTTCCGCTGCTGCATACGCAGCAGCAACTGGACTTGGTCGATTGCTTAAGTCGGGCAATAGCAGCAGCAGCAACGGGAGTGACAGCTCCGCAAGGCCCCATTGAAGCAAGAGGGTGTGCCAGCAACAGCACCAATGGTGGCAGCTTCACGCACCCGCTGCTATTCCGTGCTGCCTTGAATATATTAGAGGCTACTATCGTCGCTGCTTCAGAGGATGGCATGGTGTCCTTCCCGCCTTCATTGCATATGGCCCTTGTCTCCATTCTCACTGTAGAGAATTCACTGCAGCAGGAGCAGCTGCTGCGGTGCGCTCTTTGGCCAGCAGTGCAGCGCCAAGCAGCTGCCTGCATCTGGCGCATCCGCTCCCTTTCTGGATGCTATTCGGCAGTTTACGCATTGAAGCTTGGTCTGATGCACGCAGCAACAACAGCGGCACAGGCCGCCCTCCAGACAACGAGTGTACAAGGCACGCAGCTCGATGCCCTTCAGTTTGCAGGGCTGTGGGGTGCCTCCCTTGGCCTCGCTGCTTCCATCGCCATTGCTTCTCCCACACAACCGCCGACGCCAGCAACTGCAGAAGCGGTAGCAGGTTCGTCTGTACCTGCTGCAACAATAGTAGATGCAGCAACGGCGTCATACACAAACGAAGGAGACCACAACAACATTACCGGTAAGGCGCACAGCATTTCCTCTCAAACCTTTGGCTGCTGCTGCAGCTGACTTCTTAAAGCCAGCCGTGGCCATGTGCTTCTGTTTGCTTTGTGGTGCTGGTGCTGCAGCTCTACTGGGCCTGCTGGCAAGGGGGGGGTCCGAAGCGCGAGCGTGCTTCTTCCTGCTGGCAGAGGCCTTGCTGCAGCTGCCCGCTGGTGCTTCTGGAGCTCCTGGAGGTTTTGCCGCGGCAGCAAGCTCTGCTGCATTTCCTGTGGGCAACGAAGATACGGATCAGGCAATGCTACTGTCACCGGTAGTTTGCTGCTTTCTACGTTTCTGCCGCAGAGCTTTGTCTCTCAGTGACCCCAGAAGTAGCATCAGCCGTCTCCTCCGCATCGCATCTGCTGCTTCTGCGGCGACAGGATGTCCAGAAGCTACGCAGCACACGCCCGAAGCTGCCTGCCCTGATGTAGCAGGCACTAGATCGGGCGCAGGAGCCGAAACGCCAACAGCAAACACGGCAGGCGCAGCAGCATCGGAGGCAGTAGGGAAATGCTTGCTGTTGGAACTTGCCTGTGCATTCAAGGCTCTCACTGCATTCCTGCGGCAACATCCAGAAGCAGCAGCAGCAACCATAACGCATGATGTGGATACTGTCCCCGATTTCTTGACATTGGTCATTGAGGTTTCCTTTATTGTGTGCTGTTGCCGCTGCGGCAGCAGCAACAACGAGGAGCACTCTCTGCAGAGCGTTGTCATGTGTAAGGAAGGAACGTCGGAGACAAGGGAGCAACAACTACAGCAGCTAGTGTGCTGCCGTTGCTTCTGCAGGACCGCTTCCATGCCGGTTGTTGCTGCATACGCTGGGCTTGAAGCAGCAGTACTCGAGGCCATGTCTCTCTTGCCGCACGTCCAGATTCACTGCAACAACCAGCACCTTCAGCAGCTGCTGCTGCATACGGCTCTAGCTGCTGTGACTATTCCAGATAAGGAAGCTTTTTTGTTTCCTTCAGCTGCAGTAGCCTGCTGTATCAGCCCAATAGCCATAGCTCCAGCAGCAGCTCTACGTGCTGCTTCACTGGAGCAGCTACAGCTACAGCAACATCTTGTGCAGCATCTACTTTTGCAACAGCAACAGCAGGGGGCGGTAGATCCAGCCCTTTTCATAGGGTGTGGCACTGAAGTCGACAGCCTGCGGGGGCCTTCGCTGTGGGAGGCACAGTGGCGCTGCTTTGCCGATGCGACTACGGCTGCTTTCAATGCCTTGAGGCTGCCGTCCCTTGTCGCAACACCAGCTCCTGCAGAAGCAGCAGTTTGTGCAACAGAAACAGGTTGGAGAGCAGAATACCCTCCGCAGGTCCTCCGCGTTCTGCAAGGAGCTTTGCTGCTTCGTCGCCTCTTTGAGGGCTGCAGCAGCTGTTCTCCCGCAGCAGACGCAGCCTTGCAACAGACTGCATGGGCGGCCTGCTGTTTCTGGGGAACGAAAGCGCTTCCACCTGTGTCCCTTGATGCTCCGTCTGTCCACCGCATTGGCTACCGCAGCAAAGTTGAGGCAGGAAAGGCAGGAACTGCTGTCGGTGTTGCTGGGGTGCATCACGGAACGTCTGCGGGCCAGAAGGCCAGCAGACCGCAGCACTTGCTGCAGCGTTTCGGCCTTCCGCGGCTCAAGAAGAAAACCATTTGTGTTGCTTCAGATGCTCCTTTTTCTTCTGATGCCTACTTTGCTGCGGACCGTGGTTCAAGCGACTTTCCTTCCCAGAGCCGCCAGGGTACCCTGCAAATGGGTATTATTGCGGCGGTGCTGTCTGGCGTCTTCAGAGCAAGCCGGGCCTTGCTGAGCTTGCCGCTGCAGAAACATCAGCATAAGAAAATTCCATTGTCGGCTGTCGACACTCTGTGGTGCTGCTGCGAGAAGGCTCTTTCGCTGGCATCCCCGCTCGAACGGCTTCTCTATGCCGATGCTGCTGGGGGTCTGTACTCCTGTATGGAGGTTTTGGATTCCCCACGGCAGCAGGAGCACCAGGAAGTGGCGGTAGCAACGGGTCTACAAGCCGTAAACAAGCATATTGAGGCCTTCTTACAGAGACCGTCGACAACAACGGAAACGGGGGTAGAAGAACTGCCGTTGCCCATGAGTTCGGGCCGGCTCTGCAGTGTGTCTCTTCTTGCGGCTCGCCTGCTGCCCCTGCTGCGGAATGCTGGTTCGTCCGCCACAACATGTGCTAATGACAACAGAAAGGGTTATCAGGGCCTTCTGCAAATGGCTGTGGCTGCAACTTCTTCAATTGAGGCGGCAGTAGAGGTTGTTGCTGGTACCGATACTGTGGCGACGGCAGCAGCGAAAGACAACGTAGCAGCAGCACGCGTATCATCCACCTGCGCGCTTCTTTGCGTTATTCGCCTTTTAGGGGTCGCCTTCCCTGCCGTTGCCTCAGCGGCGGCTGCAGCAGCCAGGTCAACGGTCGACTCTCCAGCATCTGCACAAGCAGACGCCAAACGTCTCTCGGGCTCCACGTCCTCAGATGGCCAACCGAACCTGCAGCACAAGCAGCAACACGTGTTGCAGCAGAAGCTGTTTAGGACTCTGCAATTCGCTTTTTTGTTGAGTTCGTCTCAGTCCCACCGATCTCGTGCTGCAGTGCTAGCTGCTGAAGCGGCGAGGAATTTGTTGCACTGCCTGCTTCAGCACGCTGAAGAAGCAGCTAGGGCCGGGCCTGATGAGCTTTTGTCTGCCACTGAGGATTAAATATCGCACGCAGTAAGTACAGTGCAGCAGTCCCAACAGCGATTTCTAGTACGGGGTGGATTGGTGGCACTGCGTAGGAGACGCATGCTTGGAATAGGGGTGAAGGACGGAAAATAGATGATTAGGCTGTGCTAGCTAGTGCAAATGGCAAAATATAGTGTATATTCTGTTTGGACTTCGTGGGTAGCCATTTGTTGCTTGTCAAACTGCCGCTACGCTCAGGCTAGAGAAGCCTCCTACATACTCTCGTTTTCATTTTATTGTTCTACCGACAGCAGCAACAGCAACATTAGCGGCGGTACGGCTCTGCAGCTGGTTGCCGCCGCTCCTGCGCTGCGGTGCCTCACGGCTTTGGTGTGGATTCAGTCCTCCTCATCACCGGCACGGACAGCAACGGCAGAAGCCGAGGACAACACTCTGGCTGCTGCAGCGTCGTCGCTTCGTGCATTATTGCCTGTTGCAGTTGCTGCAACCGAGTTTGCACTTGCCTCGCCTTCTCTCGTTGTTCGAAGGGAGGCGGCGCGGAGTTTGTTGTCGATGTCGCTTCCACTAGGGGAGACATTCTGGGGAGCCACAATCGCAGCAGCTGCTTCTGCTGCGCCATCAAAAGTGGTAGCAGCAGCCACAGGACCTGTAGTAGGAGATCCGCAACTGTCTCTCTTTATTCTGGAGTGTCTGAATTCGGAATGTGATGCGCTGCAGAGGCGGCAGCTTCTGCAGCTGCTGCTGCAGCAAGTCCGAATATGGGGGCCAAGGAATCCCAGGCAGTGGATATTGCTCCTTACAATGTTGTGCTGCAAGTGTGTTCCTGCACCGACTCCTACCACCCAGCCGCTCTCCACCTTGCGGTCCAGCAGCAGCATAAATGACGCTAGAGCAGCTGGCTTGTTGCAACGAGCTCAGCAGCTGCTTCCACAGACTTCCCAGGTGCTGCTCTCTCCTCTTGCTACAGCGCGCCCTCTACCAGCCCTGACAGGCTTTGTTTGGAGACCCCTTCCAGGTGTATCTGCACCGGAAAGAGTACAACACCAGGATGAAAGTTGTACCGATGTGAACGACAGCAGCGTCAACAACTGGAGCGGAGGGGAAGTGCATCCAATTGTGTGCTCTGCTGCAGCAGAGTGTCTCGAGTTGCTGCTGACCCTCCCGGAGCTCCAGCAGCAGCAGCAGCAGCACTGGATCGTTCCTCCTACTGATGGGTATCAGGCAAAGTACGCTGAAGTTGAGGCAGCATCGCTGGGAGGACCTCTTCTGGTTGATTGCCTGCCTTTGCTTTTCCGCGCTGCGTGCCAGCTCCTATGGCAGGGGACACAACGGCACCAGCGTCAAAAACAACAGCTAAATGGAATATCCAGCGACGAGGAGATTTCGCTTTGTCGTCGCGGCTTGAGGATTTTGCTGCTGCTGTTGAAGCGGCTGACTGGAGTTTGTTCGGGCTGCACGACCACCCAGTTGCGCGCAGCTCAGCAGCTGCAGCAGCACGAGGTGGCCGTCTCCTCCGCGGTTTCTGCGCTGCTGCGTGGTTATGCAACGCCTATAGCTCCTGAGCGACATGATGTGCCAGAAGCAGCAACAGCAGTAGCAGCAGCGTTAGCTGCAGCAGCAGGATATATGGCTCAAGCACAACACCGAGCTGCGTTGCTGCGTCTCAAGGCAGCTGCAACTGGTGGAGATGTAGTTCAGGAGGAGCAATATCAGCAGCATCACCAACAACGGCTGTGTGATCAAGAACAACGGGCACAACTTACGGCTATGGCGCTGGAGGTGATGGCAAGGTTCGCTGAAGCCGGTTGCTGCCTTAGCCCTTGGCGTTTAGTGGGGCAGCTGCTGCTGCCCCTGGGAGACGTAGTGCATTCAGCATCAGATTTGGTGGTAGCAGCTTCAGCAACAACGCCAGCAGCAGATCCATATGACTGGCTGGTGCGCCGCCGCCTTCTTCTGGCTTGTCGGTTGCTAGGCCATATTACGGCAGGTGCAGCGCCCAGTGATGGTGCTGCACATTCCACCCGTGCTGCGGCAGTCTTCCTGGAGCAACATCACCAGTGGGTTGCAGCAATAGAACCCTGCGCCGTTCCCCTGGCGCTGCATCTCATGGCATGCCTACTGAAGCGTCATCGTGAGCGAGAACAGCAGGTTGAGCAGTGGCACCAGGACCAGCAACAACAAGAGGCGCAACAGCTGCTAAAGGGGCTGGCTCTGCTGTGTCATCCACTTTCCACAGGAGGTGGGGAGAAGCGAGCTGCTGCAGCGTCAGCCGCATTTGCTGCGCTTTCAGCAGCTTCGCGTAGCAGCACCGCAAGAAGAACAGTAACTGCGCCGGAAGAAGCAGCAACAGCACCCACACTTGCATTTCCTGAGGCGTGCTGCCCTGTTTTGAACGGTTTGGCAGATGCGCTAATTCAGCCCGTGGAGACAGCAAAATCTTCACGTGAATCTTGCCCTGCTGCAGCAGACTGGCCAGAGGCGGCAGCAGACGAGATGTGCTGGAGGTTAGAGTCGATCGGCACCATGCTGTTGTGTCTTTGCTTCCCACCAGATCCTGAGCAACAGCAACAACACCAGCAGCCACATCAACAGCAGCTGCAGCCGCAGCAACTCGATGAAGACGATTGGGCAGAGGACTGGATCGGAGCAGACAGCCCAACCCGTTCCCATGGCGCCACAACTGCCCCTGCTGACGCCTCCACCGTTGAGGCATCCGAAAATTCGACGGGTGCTGTGTGGCTCTATCCCGAAACATTACGCCGGGCCTGTGAGGCTGCAGGGCGTCTGGCAGCAGCAGCAGCAGAGGCTGCGGCAGCAGCTTCAGGGTTGAAGACACATTATCATTGTGGAAGTGGCGGTGGTGGTGCTGTTTCTAGTTCATTAGAGCATGGCAAAAGCCATTCTAGCGGGGGTGAGGAGACAAAGTCTGCTGCAATCGAAGCAGCCCAAAAGGTAGAGCTGGGAGCCACACCGGCGGCTGTGGGCGCAGCGGGAAAGATCGTCTATGGCTGCATTTGCTTCCTCTGGAAACTCGCCGGTGCACTGAAGCAAAACCCAGCAGTTTTAAGCGAAGAGGCCGCAGCCTTCGCTTTTTTCGCATCGATGCGAGATACCTCAGCAGCTGCTCTTTGGCTGCCTTCAGATTCAGCGCCGCTGCCAGCAGTAGAATTGGAGGAAAAACTACGTGGCAGTATGCGTGGAGCTGCTCTGTCCCTGCTGCAGCGTGGTTTCTCCGTTGTGGCTGTGATTCCCTCGGCGCCTGCAGCTGCCTCTGCAGTCTCGCTCTTGCTGTCCCCCCTGGAGATCCCCACTTTTCTCTCGTGTTTTTGCAATGGAACAGCAAGCGGTGTCTCTCCACTTGAGGCCATGCACCTGCTGCGTAGCCTGTACGAGACAGCAGCCCGCGCTGCTGGCGCCGTCGCAGCAGCAGCAGCAGGGAGGACTTCAAAGACCAAAGACACAGAAGCAACTGCACATGCTGCCAACACCAGTTTACTAGGACACTGCGCGGGTCTGGTTGAGTCAGCCGTCGCAAGTTTCACGGGAAATGCAGATTTTCTGGGAACCCCGCCAGCAGCAGCTGCCGCTACATCCACTGTTTCTTCCTGTGCAGCAGGGGATACTGAAGGCGTATTGGCTCTCGCTGCAGCGCTTGTCGCTGTAGACGCCCTTGCTTTGACTAATGGCCCCTGGAACAGGAGGGCCATGAACGAACAGGAAGAACAGCAACAGCAGCAGCCGGGATGGTGCGCACGCATAGGGACTGCTTTGCAGCGACTGAGTGAGTTTGCATACTTAGCTGATTCACTTAGGAACCATGCAGCGCTTGCACCAGCAGCAAAGACACCTAATTCCGCTGGAGCAACGGGGTCTCGGGACATCGTAACGACGGCAGAAACACTACCCCCAGCTGCAACCCGTACAAACCCTAATTCGTCAGGTAAGATCACGGCAAACGAGCGAGAAGGCGCGGCAGACACCGCGTTGGTAATGGAAAGCTCATCAGCAACTGCAACAGCACTTACTGAAGCACAAGCGGAAGCAGGCACAGAAGCAGCCGTAGTGCATTGGCCAGCTTCTTGCCAGCATGCTGCAGCGCAGCTGCGAGGGTTTTTGCTGCGCATTGCCCGTCTCTACAATCAGTCTGCAGCTGCAGGACCCGATTCTTTCCCGTGTCTTCTTGCAGCGGCAGCAGTCTCCAGTCTGATGCCTGCGCTGACCCCATACCCCTCCGTGCCCCCTAGAGGTGGCACCAGGAGGACCTGCAGCAAGGGCGGCAGAAGCTACCGCGTTAGCAAGACTCAATTGTCTACAATAGAAGCACAGCAGAACCACCCGCTAAAGACCTTAGAAGAATTCTTGGTGGAACTATCCCCTCAAAATAGCACCGCCTTCGGCGGCAGTGACCTAACGCCTCTTTCTCAGGTACTTGTAGCCGCTCTGAGTTCTGTAATTGCTGGGGTTTTAAGAATTCAAGCTGAGGCGTGCTTATCACCAGACGAGGGAGCGGCGGGATCAGGAGAAGCTGCACCAGCTGGACTGGAGACGGAGACCATAGGAACAGCAACAGCGCGAAACTCCGCTTCGGCGCGATTAGAGTCACGGGCTGCTACAGCAGAGGATGTTGCACCAGCGACAGCAGCATCCGAAGTAGAAACTGAAACAGCAGCACCAAAGTCAGCAGTGGCCTCGCCAGAGTCTCTAGCCGTTGCATGCACAGCTGCGGCTACAGAGACAGCAGCGCTACCAGTAGCATCACTTGTCACAGACTCAGCAGCAATAGCAGCAGCACATTTAGCAGCACTAGAAGCAACATCGGATTCAGGAGCCCCAAGCTCTCCAGCAGGTGCAAAAACGCCGCCGTCTTCAGAAGCTGCAGCGAGACCCGAGTCGGCAGGAGCTGCAGAGGAGGAGCCTGCACCTGCAAAGGCGCCCAGCTCAACACCATCAGGGACAACGGAAACGAAGGAGCCATCAGCAGCAAGGAGATCCGCTTACCTTGCTGCTGCCGCGAGCCTTTTGTATCTTGCAGTATCTAGGCACCCGGTTGTCTCTGCAAGGGCTATTCAAGCGGCAACTGAAGCGGTAGGAGAGCCCGCTTCTGCAGGTTGCACACAGCTGGTGAAGGCAGCAGTGGCCCGTCTGCTGCAAGAAGAGTTAAAGCGGCGGCACCATGGGAGGCCGTAACATCCATATCCCGTCACGTGATACAGGTTGTTTTGCGCTGAGCCGCATCAGCAGCAGCGCTTCCAGTCTGCCAGTAGCAAATGGTGCGCCGGTGCAGGAAGGCAACAAAACTGTGGACAGGGTGGGGAATGGGGCAGCGAAGATGAGAATTTGGGCACTGCCGTCACCTCTTCGCTGTACCAAAACGGTCCTTTCAACAGGCAACCACGCCGTCTACAAGGGCAGTGGCAACGAAACGAAGTCAATGGCAATGACGCTGTCAACAAGAGCAACAACAGCAACAGCACCTCCTGTTGTTTTATATTTCTTCTTGATCACGGTACCCACCGTTGCAAATACAGCATTTGTGTTGGTCTTCGGATTTCCGCTTTCGGGCTAGAATGGGGTGGCGACTGCAATGCATCTAAGCGTCAGCTTGTCAGTTGGATGAATATGTATCCGCTTCTCTGTGCTTATGCTTGTTCGCGAATTTGCTGGTGTCTGTGAATATGATTTGAGCGGATGCATGTACATGATCCTACCCTTACCACTATGCTTGCGATTTTGACTTGCCACATCACAGGTCTCCAACCTTTGTACGTCTTTGCATGCATTCCGCTGCACGCAGGTGAGCATGGTTGTTGTGGTTGCTAGTGTGTCCTTTCATCTCTGATGCGTGCCTGGCGATATATTTGCGCTGTCTGCGCATCTGGGTAAGATCTTGCTATTGGAAAGGCTTTAGCGCTGTTCTGTGTGCTGCACCCAGAGCATTCTCCTACCTGTCGATAGAGTTTCTGTCGATGCTGGAGAACTGCCACCAAATCATACTGGGGCTGCAACACTAGGGCATTCTGTCGGCAGAATGATTGGTTCTTCTATACGTTTTCAGGCCCTGCAACGCCGGGCAAAATTGCTCGACAGCTTTGTAGGGATAAGAGTTTCTGCATGCCAGAAGCGAATGCGGAATTGGGTGACTTTTTGTGGGAGGTATTCGCGCTCAGAACAGGGGGTGTTTACTATTGGATTGATTGCAAGATACTTGCAACTCACAGTGCTGTTACTTCTTTGTACTGCCACCTCTACTGGCCAAAAGCTGGCCAACAGTGGAAGCTAGCGCTTTAAACACCGTCTACTCAGCGGTTTGGAAGGGAAGACAGGGTGGAAAAAATTCTTGGCACATACGTAGGCGCATTAGGCCCTATTATATTCACACGGATGTGTTCTTTGTAAGCACGCAACGCCAACAGTTTTGTCCAAGATTTTGTAGAAATCTCCTGACAGTGCGAACTGGTCCATCCATAGACAATGGATGCCTGTCCTGTGAGGGGATAGCGAACTACAGCTCACAGTTCTAAAGTGCAAATGCCCTTTTTCGGGGGCCGCTAAGGATTTTAAAGCAGCCTTATGTTGAGTCCAATTATCTGATGCTGCCAATATATAATGCGCCCACGGGCAGTGTCTCGTGCAGTGCTGCCACGATGAAGGAATGCACCGAATAAACAAAAAAGCTTCACTGCCTCGACTGCCGTAAACAGGCTGCATCAAATGCTCGTCCGCACACAATTCAATAGTTCGCAGCATGCACAGTGAGGATGAATGCTATGGAGGTTCACTGGGAGCCCTGCAAGGCGATCTACATGATACACGAAACTCAGCTGCAATACTTTCCTTCGCATGCATGAACGATAACACATTATGAATGCCACAGTATGAGAACGCCAGCAATGGACACAGTTGCGCAGGGCTACGACGGTTGCGAACTGATCGGACACAGCTGGGAAAGAGAGGAATTTGAAGAGGTAGGCAATTGCTCAGAAGCGACTGTGAACAGATTTTGTATAGGTTCTATAACTAGCACCTACAGAAGTACTTATAAAGTACGAAACTCGGAGGGGCATGAACGGCGCAGGCTGGTAAGGCGAAATGTGCTACGACAGACACTCAGGCAACCAGGTTAAGCTGGAGGCAAAGTACTGAACCTTCGGAGCGATAAAAAATTGATGCTTGTAGTAATGGAAATTGTAGCGTGACGTGAACCTCCACTGGCGTGGAGGTTCACTAGTGCGGGCCAACTCCGCATAAAATTCCTGTGGACAGTACTAGTGCACGCATCGGAAGGAGGCATTCGTATGCTTTCATGCGTTACAGCAAGTTGAGCAGGTTGCAGCAAGGATTGCTGCAACTAGTGACAGACCCCCACTTACCCGCACCAGTTACAGGCTCTCACTACCCTGTGCCACGTCACTTGGAACCAGAGGTAACCTCTGAAGGAGCCCAGCACATGAGGTACCGAAAGCTTAAAACCAAGCCAAAGGCAAAAAAGAAACGAATGCCCTGAACACCACACTTCTTCTCAGGGTAACTACACGAAGTCGCAACTTCTGCCGCGCACAGTCCACAGAAACCGTACACAATATCAGGGGTCCAGGCTCTCTGTGCAAAACTCCAACTTTCATATCAAGAAACAATTGCTACATTTTCCTACGCTGTTTAGAACTTCAGTGAACCAACATATGTTTTTGTCTGGTGCTGCCGACTGCAAGTTGCTCTTGCTCCTCTGTGGGGCCCGACGAGGGCCCCCCCCGAGGCCCTTGAACAGTGACTTTTGCCTTCTACGTAGAAACACTACCCTGTGTGTCTTTATGGGTGGGCTTCGTGTATTTTATTTGGAGGTTTTCAGGGTTGGATTGTTGAAGGCCGGAGCCTTCGCACAGATCCAGGATAGGGAGGAAAAATCTAGAGAGAGAAGGTCTTCTGATGTGCCCCTCTTCGTTCGTTGCGTCATACTTTGTGGCCTGTTTCGTGCTGCTCTCCCTGTTTTTTCCGGATTTTTCTCTCCTCCAAGGCACTAGCAGCAGCAGCACCGGTTTCCCGTTGCCTGCAGTGTGGACTGATGCCAGCAAACTCAGAAGCACCCCAAGCAGCAGCAGCATCGACAGAATCACCAGTACAAGGCAGATGAAAGCCAGTCGCATTTCTGAGGGTTTTCTGCAGCAAATGGCCTCCTGGATTCGACCACGGTTGCCGCAGCAGCACCACCCGCTTCGGCAGGCGCTGCAAAATCAGATACTGCTACGCCAGCACGTAAAGCAGCACAAGCAGAAACTCCTGTGGGAACGGACCACCAATTCCCGTTGCTGGACGTTAACCGGGACACCACTCCATATTACAGCACGGAACACTGAGGTTTGTGGTCCACTTGGAATGTGCTGCTATTGCTGTTGCACTGGCTGTATTTTCCGTTGCTGCTTAGACATTCCTGTTGCTGCCTGCACGCCAAGGTTTGCCAGTTTCTCAGTGTATTTCTTGCTTTGCTGTTTCCTGCTGCAGGGAGTTCCTCGGCTGTCAGCTGTTGCTGCGTCAGGCCCCCGATACGCTGCCGGTGCTGCAGCTAGCGGAGCTGCCCGTGGGTTGAACTCTTTCATCGGGAATTCACTGCTTCCGAAAAGCTTACGCATGAGCAGCAGCATCTGCAGTGGCAGCACAAGAAACATCACAAACTCTAGGGACAGTGAATGTGGGCATTGGTCTCCATTGCGTGCTGCGGTGCCCGCCCATGGGGTTGCCGATGACTTGGAATGCGGCGCGCTGGATTTGAATTCCCTATGTACCTCTGTGGTGAAGGTATACAGCGACTTCACCGACCCCAACTATGCGTTGCCATGGCAGATGCAGCGGCAAGGCAGCAGCACTGGCAGCGGCTTCATTGTCCATCCTTCTGCCGGAGGGGGCGAGCGCATCATCCTCACCAATGCGCACTGTGTGGCCTGGAACAACCGACTGCACGTCAGAAAACATGGGTCAGGATTTATGTGAAGCTGTTGTTGCATCTGGAATTCTTTTTGTCGCGTTGGCTTGGGCTGCTGCTTCTTGTTCACAAGCAGCTGCTGCAGATTCGGCTGCAACCCCCTCACATGCCCAGTGACCTCACATATTGTTTCCCACGCAATGTTGTGCCCACCTCTCCTTCTTTGGATCTAACAGGCAAACAGACTCACTGTCTGACGACTACGTGGCTGTCGGCATTGTGTCTGGCTCGCATTTAGTGTCTAGGCATTATATTTGTGTTTCGTCTGTTCTGGACCTCATGGCTCCATTTTTTTTTATGGGGGGGGCTTCAGCGGAAACAGCGGCATCAGCAGCGGCCGCAGCAGCTGCACCGTGGAAAGCAGCTTGTGTCATTGTTCGCCTCAGGTCGCCGATCAAGTTTCCTGCAAGGGTTCTTGCGGTGGCTCACGAGTGCGACCTGGCGGTTCTTACAGTTGATAATGACGACTTCTGGGCAGATACACAAGGTCTTCTCTTTGGGGAGGTCGGCTGCGGCTGCTGCTGTTGCGGATCCCGTTGCTGTTGCTGCAGACGCCTCCCCAGAGAAAGCCGTGTGGTGGTGCAACTACTATTTATCCTGCTGCTTTTCATTGCTACTGGCACCTTTGCCGTGTTTTCTACTCTCGCGGATGTTGGTGCCGCATATGATGATACTGATGCGACTGTTGCTTTTCTGGTGTCTGTTTCTCAACTGGTGCACTGACGTTTTGATAGAATAAGTACCATTGCTCGCATTGGATGCAGCTCCTTACGCTGTTGTTGTCGTTGATGCTGCAGATACCTGCCTTGCAGGACGGGGTGATCGTGTTGGGTTATCCGCGTGGAGGAGACAATCTCTGCATCACTTCCGGGGTTGTCAGCAGAGTGGACGTTAATACCTATGCCCATTCCAATACTGCGTAATTCCTTAAGGCCCTAAACATGAAACCTTGAACCCTAAGCCAATATTTGTCTGTACTTGGTATTGAGTGTTGATGCGCAAAATGCTGGGTTGCTCCGTAGCGCCGTTGTGCCGCGCTTCTGGCTAGCGCTGCTGTTGCATTTGCTGCTGGCCACTCTCATACAGCTGCGGAGGGTGCCTTTTATGTCTGACCGCTGCGGTGGCGCGAAGTGTCGGTTGCTGGTGCAGTGGGGGCAGCAGCAGCATCGGCTGCATGCTGCAGCGGTGTGTTTGTCTCCAGGCTACTGTGCGTGCAAATCGACGCGGCGATTAACCCCGGCAATAGCGGGGGACCAGCGCTGAAGGGCGGCCGCGTGGTGGGCGTTGCTTTTCAAGGATGCGACGCCTCGGCGGCGCAGAACGTGGGCTACATTGTGCCATGGAACGTCGTGCGTCACTTGTTCGTAGACCTCAGTAGACATCGCAGATACACTGGCTTCCCAGCTGCCGGTGTTCTCTTTCAACAGCTGGAAAACGAATGCATGCAACAGAAGCTTGGCGTCTCGAAGCTTAAGGCAGAGGATCTCCCAAAAGGTAACAATGCCCTATGGACCCTGCCGCTAACTGCCCCAGCTGCTGGTAATCCTGGTAATAGGCCATACGTGGAGGCCGTTTACTTTGGTATCTTCCGCGGGAGCAGCAAAACGCTTAGCTTAACATTGGAGAATGCCATCATAGTTGCTGTCGGAGCTGCTGCTTCTGCTGCTTCTGCAGGTGTCACTGCCAGTGGAATCCTTGTTACGGCAGCCGATGCGTTGAGATCTCGGAACTTTCTTGCGCGAGCAAAGGCAGCTGCAGAGAAGCTCGTAGAGGAGGAAGTGGCACCAGAACCGGCTCCAGCAGACGTCAATTCGGCAGCGCCAGAGACCGGTGCACCTGCAAAGCCAGCAGCAGTAGCATCAGCACCAGTGCGACCCCAGGAGGTTTGTGGAGGTCCAGAAACGGGGACGTCGTGTATGGAGGATGCTCTTCCCGATTGTGGTCCTCTGGCCGATCCCGTCGTTGTTGCACGAGAGGCACTGGCAACAGTGGACAGAACAGCTACTGCTGCCGCTGCTGCAGGCAAACCATTGCCGTCAGCTGCAGAGCGGAAGGCGCTAGTGCACGCGATGCTCGAACAAAAGATCGGTTTGCGACCGGAGGACGTGGTGATGGCAGTTGATGGAGCTGACGTGGCTGGAGACGGTACGGTTCATTTCAGGTAAGACCCTACCTCCCGTGGCCTCGTACGTCTGCGCACGGCACACAGTTTTCTATTTCTTCAGTGGGACGACTCCCCCAGCCTCCTGCTGCAGCCCCAGCTACTAGTGCAGCAGGGTGTAGCTACGGAGCCTTGGCTCACGGGTTTCTAGTCATACATGTTTTGGGGGGCTGCGTACAGGGGCATGGAGCGCGTTAGCGTCTCCCACGTCATCTCGGAGAAGTTCATGGGCGAGACGCTTTCTCTAACCGTCCTTAGGGACGGGAAAGTGCAGAATGTCCTGGTAATTCTCCAAAAATAGACTGGGCTTCTGCCGAGTCACCATCTTTCCTCGACCGGGATCCCAGGCGTAAACTCCTCTAACATTAGAGGGCGTAGACTCTATTAGAGACCAACGTCTCAGTGGTTCATTTATCGCCAGAATGCGATCTGTTCAAGTACTAATTGCGTGCTAAGTATTAAATGTGTGCTTGTACGAGGCTCCTGGTTGCTCCTTAAGTGGTGACGTTATAAATAGCTTTTTGTCCTTAGCGCGTGCAGGGTCGAAGAAATAGGTGTAGTCTTGCCATTTCAGCGCTACTGAGGTGTACACGTGTGAGGGATCCATTCCCAAGGTGCATCTGCTTCTGCTGCACATGTGTTGGGGTGGCTGGTGATGTTGGGAACGCTTTCTCTTGCAGGTACCGCTGGAGACAGAGCGCTCCCTAATCCCCAAACATCAGTGGGGGCGCCCCGCTCGGTACATCGTCTACGGCGGTTTGGTGTTCTGCCCGCTTACCCTGGAGTATTTAAAGGCAAGAAAAGGCCTCGTGTTTCTTGGTGCAGCTCTGCCGTTTGCAATGCAGGAAGTGGTGGTTCTCTGCAGCTCGTGCCCACGTCACCTCCATGCACAAAACTTGATGAGAGCCACATATTCTTGGGTTGCCAACTGCCTTCGTTCCCTCTTCTGGTCACAGCAGCATGCGGCATTTGTTGCACATTATTTGTATGAGCCTTCACTTCGTGCGATAGCGAGGCCTTGCCATTGTTTCTTTATTCGACTCTTTGTATGTAATCAGTGCAAACGCATTCACCTCATACAATCTTCTGCCTCTTCACTATCCACAGGATGAATTTGGACCAAAGTTTCATGAAAGAGCGCCCAGCTCCCTACTGCGGCCTCTGACGGAGGTCTTCGCTACCGTGGAGGGAGAGGAGCCCATAGTGCTGTCGCAGGTTAGGAGTTATGGCCTCAAACCAGTTAGGGGGGTGCATCGAAGGCTTAGTTGCCAGCTTTCAGAAGCAACCCCATTTTGTGCTCCTGCTGCTGCTGCAGATCCTGGCATCTGACCTCACTAGTGGATACAGCGTGCGTAATTGCCTCCTATCCACCGTGGATGGCGCGAAGGTAACGAATCTTCGCCATTTGGCGCAGCTCTTGGGAATCAAAACGACACAACAGCAACAGCAGCAGGATCAGCAGCAGGATGAGCAGCGGCAGGACCAGAAGCCAAATGAGTTCGTTACGTTTGTCCTGGAGGAGAAACTGCAGGTGGTGCTTCACAGAGGCAAAGCCGAGGCGATGCTCCCTGAAATTTTGAAACAGCACGCCATTCATCGGCAGACAAGCGACAACTTGTGAACTGCCACTGCGGCCGTTGCAGGTGCATTTGCATTGGCAGGGTCGCCTACATAGGTGCGGTAGCCTCTACGTACCGGCTAAATGACGCAGTGGTGTTGTCTTCCAGACTAGCTATGCATTAGGGCATGCTTTTTGTGCCCTATTTGACTGCTGCTGTAGCCCAGTATCGCACAAACCACATTCAAGAACTACGTTGTGCTCATGGCACATTCGGAGAACCGAGCCTTGGAGGCCCACTATGCCACAAACCAAACGTAGGGACGCGCGAAGTCGAGACAGAGCTAGACATACACAGGGGCTCCAGGGGAGGCGGGTGAAAAACGTAGCCACAGGGGTGGCTGCGCACGGGTACAGCGAAATCGCTAGGCTCCAGTTGAGGTGGAGAAACACAGAAAACCAGATGCAGACAGGCATAAAGCACCTCTGCAGCAACGAACGAACCTCTCCAGGGAGCTGCTCAAGGGTGGCCAACATTTGTACGATGGCGTCGCCCCTCCACCAACACCAACATTGGTTGTGTGCCTGCCACTTAGAGGGTAGGCGCTGTCCCCTTCTCTCTAAGATTATCTACTTTTCCCATGACGACATTGCTGCTCTGAAGCTTGGTTGCAAGACCAACCTTGCCGTACTGTCCACCGTATATGCCGAGCGAGGTCAACCAAAACTAAAACCTACATTCTTCCCGTTTCTACTGCTCCGTTGGTGGCATTCAGATCTCCCCTTACATTTATCCAAATGCTGTACTGGGCAACACATACGCAAATAATTTATTTTCACCCAAGATGAGGAAGACCTAAATGATTTCGGTTGGCGTGCCCATCGGGGGCCCCGTAGGTACTACACGAGTCTGTGGGGCGCTGGGTCCCCAGAGTAGCCGCTTACAATTTTTTCTAGTAAATTTGCTATTATATTGACGAAAGTTTGAACTAGGATATTACAGTCACCAGCTGCATCCAAAGGGTCTCCCCTCAGGTTTGGTGTTGTTGCCTGGACCATGGCAAAGGTCAAGAGTGAGCTGCCCATTAAACCCTGAAACTGAAGCTTTAACAGCTAGAACCTTTTTCTCGTCTGTACCAGTATATGCGTGTACTAGATTAGACTATCGAAAACGAAGGCGGAAGGGTGAAGCCCTGGACAGGTGTATTTTGCCGGGAACCTGGATTCTTTCGTGTGGCTGTTTGTCAGACACCCGGCTCTGAGGTTCTGGGTTTACCGTTGTGGATTTACGATCTGTAGCTTAGGTTGTGGCTCCCTTGCGGTTTTTCAGAACAGTCCAAGAGGCAAAAGCTGTCAAAGAAGTACAACGTAAGGCTCAGCCTCTCCGCAGCTATGCCTCTCTGGAGCCGTTAAAACGCTACTACCTAGCTCACTTGACGCATCCGAGGCTCTGTATATTGTTGCTTTTATGCAGATACAAAAGAAGGTTCGGGAACATCGGAGGAAAATGCGGAAGGAGGCGAAGACTAAGGGAGGGCCTGTTCGTAGGAGTAAGGAAGGGTTTACTGCTGGTGCTGTCTTCCATTTACATGTGTATATGGTCGCTCATCTGGTTCAGCTGATGCGGCACCTTCTTGCTGCACGACTCAGAGCTTATTCATCTGTAGTCGCTGCTGCCGCACTTTCTTGCAGCACAGCTCAGTGCTTCTTGCATCTGAACTCGCTGCTGCTACCACCCGTATCTGCTTTGTTTCACTCTGTGCAGAGCTGCGGATAGATCCCCCTATTCCAAACTCTTGTCCATTTAAGGCCGACATTATCTCTAATCTCCTGCGGCGCAAGCAGGAGAGGGAGGAGCGGTTGCTGCGGGAGCGAGAGGAAAGACTGCAGCAGCAGAAGAAGCAAGAAGAGGAGGCAGCAGCAGCAGATGTAGCACTGCAAGCTGATGGATTCTCAGATGCTAAGGCAATGAAAGACCTTGCCGACAAGGCAGAATCAGCTACGATGGCGTTTGAAGCAGCAGCTGCTGCAGGCCCCTCTGGTCCGCCTTGTGGCTGAATCGAAAACGCACGCAGCGCCAAAAGGAACGCCTGAGCAGCAACGATGTATAATTGGGGTGCAGATTGTATGGCTTGTTTGTGGGTGTTTTTACAGAAGCTGATCTAGCGTTGCAGTCGATTGAATCGTCCTTGTCGCTGAACAGCAATAGCAAGCAACAACATGTTGCTGCTCTGCACCGGCAGCAGCAGCAGCAGCTCCGGCAGCTGCTTGCAGCTTCAGATATCATCATACACGTCCTCGACGCAAGATTGCCCCTGGCATTTCGATGCGCCGGTCTAGAGAGATGGGCCCTTAGGTAGGATGTGGTGTTCAGTCCTGCCACTCTTTGGTCTATGCGGGCATACGGAGCTGGTACTCAATACACGGTTTATGTTTTCTCAGTGTTCTCCGTGTTCTTGTTTATGCGTCCATCCAGGGAGGGCAAAAAGGTCATTCTTCTGTTGAACAAGGTGGATTTGCTACCAGCTCCCGCTCTTGCAGCTTGGCTGCACCAGCTGCGACGCAGTTCCATGTTCCCCGTGTTGGCTTTCAAATGCAGCAGCAGCACTAGCAGCACTGCAGGGAAGCGGACAGGCAGGTGGTGTGCAGCGGATCCTCTTCGCGCCTCTGATAAACTTAAAAGGTAACTGTAAAGAAACTGATGCTTGGAGTCTTACGGGGACGGCGTATACGTGAAAGGCAGGCTAATAGTGCTTCTACGGATAGCCGACCAGTGCTTGCGTCTACCGTGCTCAGTAAAATGAATGATTTTGCCACCAAACTATGCCACCAAAGGCAGATACACAATTTGAAACCGATATGACAGATAACTGCTACGTGCTCCCCTCTGCGAGGAATTTGTACCCGTAGGTTAGAGTTTAGTGGTTTGGTTGTACGTTGGACTTGCAGGAGCAGCTCACAAGCACTTGGAGTGCAGCCACTGCTGAGGCTTCTGTCTTCTATTGCTCACGCAGCGGCAAGGCCTTCCCGAACGGGCAATGCTGCAGAAACGGCAACGACAGCAACTGCAGCAGGAGACACAATGGCCGTTGAAGGGAACAACACGAACCCGACGAAATCGAACCAGCCCTCGAGCGGCAGCAGCAACGGCAGAAGCAGGCACATCAAGGCATTCATGACAGTTGGTGTTGTAGGATATCCCAATGTGGGAAAAAGCTCTGTGGTGAACGCTCTGACGCGCAGTGTGTCCTCAGCTGGAGTTGCTGCGCTTCCGGGTAGCACTCGCCAGTTGAAATTCGTAAAACTTGATTCTCATACGCAACTCATTGATTCTCCTGGAGTCCTCTTTGCTCCACCAGCTAAAGAGGAGGACACTGCGAGAATCCTGCCGCACCCTCTCTCCTTGATAGCCATGCAGCAGCAGCAATATCAACAGCCAGAGAAGCAGCAGGAGAAACCGCTAGTGGCATCTGCTTCCCTGTTGCTGCAGTCGCTTCTACCAGTCCCTCAAATTCCGGAGCCAGAGGCCGTTGCTGAGGCCCTAATCGCAATTTCAAGCGTCAGTGCACTGCAGCGCCTATACCAGCTCCCCTCCTTCACGACCCCAAGGGAAGCGCTTCAGGCGCTCGCACAACGAAGAGGCAAGCTTCTCAAGGGCGGAATGCCAGATCTTCAGGCCGCTGCGAAGATGCTTCTGCAGGAATGGCAGGAGGGCCGCGTGCCGTACTATTCTTTGCCTTCGCGCTTCAAAGAGGTAGTTAGTTGCATTTGCGGCACCAGCTATCTTCCCTGTATTCTGGTTGCATTTCCGTTGACGGATCTTCTTCCTCATCACAAGCTACAACTGCATTTGACGGTGTGGCTTTACAATGTTCCATCGCTTGCCTCACCTTTTTCTCGCTTTCTCCTACTGAGACCTCGTCAGCCTCTCCTTTTGGCGCTGCGCATGTAGGAGCCCGTTCGCCTTCTAAGTGTCAATGGGGTGGAGGACGAGGCCGTCGTTGCACTGCATCAGGAACTTCTGGATAAGCAGCTGGTCTCACTTGGACTTTCGCCAGAAGAGACAGCAACAGCAGCCGCAAGCCAGCAGGCGGATGGCGTACCTGAGGTTTCCCACACTTCTTTTTCAGTGCATGGCGCTATGGTAGGTTGTTGCTGCAGATTCTGGAGTAGCATATGCCACATTCCGGTCGTATTTGCCCCACGAAAGACACTTATTGACTGTTGAGCGCTGTGCGTATCCCGTTTCCCCTGCGAGACTGAACAATATCCCGTGTAGTAGGATAAAAGGGCACAAAACGAAGGTGTTGCTTGGCATCCGCAACTGTTTTATCGCACCTTCCAGCATCTGAGCTTCGTCGAGAGAGTTAGCGGACGGAATTACCCCTGTACAGATGCTGTGGTTGAGGTTTCCGCAGCGGCTCATGTTCAGGGACATTGTAGCCACTAAACGACAGAGGGAACAAGAGCGTGCTCAAGAAGGGGTGAGGCGGCGGGCTCACAGTTCAGACACTGCTCGGCACGGTTGTGAGCTTAGGTGCGTAGATTAAGAACATAAGTTAGGCCGTCTGACGTTAGGTGTACGGTGCATTGCGAGCAGGGTTTTGAGAGGATGGAGCATGTGGCTCTTCGGCAGAAGCAGCGCAAGGTATGACGTTCTGCCTGCGCCTACGGTTCGCTGCTGGCATCCCCTGCAGCAGCATTTTGCTGTGATTGTGAAATCCTCTACCATGCTGATGCTAGAACCTAAACCCTGTACCCGGCTTTCTGCGTATTCGTGTTTTTTCAGCTAGAAAAGAAACGGCGACGCGGCGAGTCAACGTCAGTATCCATGGAGGTGTGTTCGCGTTTCCTTGATGCAGATATTTTTTCCGTCATTACAGGGATGCTAGTTCAGCGATAGGCCTGTGCTGTTTGGATGCGTGCGTCTGCGGCACTGCAGGAAGACAAGGTGCTTGAGGAGCAGTGCGAAATGGCCTGAAGCGCAGCAGCAGTACACAGCCCGACAAATATCACAAGCAAAACTAACGGCAGGCTTTCACTGCTATGCGCTGTTGGGGTGGGGTGGGATGGTGGTCAAGATGGACCACTTCCTTTACACCTAATTCTGTCCTGACTGTTGTGCCAACAAAGTCAGGAAATCCGCCTTTTTGGATTTTTTTTTTGCTTCAATTTTGAGTCGTCTATCGCAGACGGCCGCGGTGAACGCTGCAGGCCAGACTGGCATTAGAAGCTAGCAATTCATTAGATCTTTAAATACAGACGACTGGTGTTTCAAGTCACAACTTCAGGCACAGTAGTCCGTTGTTTGAATGTCTAGCCAGAATAGTATTGCAGGCCAACTGTCTGTGGGCAGCACGGTGCAAACAGAGATTGCTTACTTCCCGTCGCATGGGAGGATGCATAAGGATTCTGCGTAGGTCATGCATTCTCCTGGAACCTAGTGAATGGCGTTGTAGCCCCGTCCGTCAGTAGGGTGTGCCTGTTTTGTAGTAGCTGAAGGCCAAACAAGGCTTTAACTAGTGAGTTCGTTGTTTGACCGTGCAAAGTGTGTGCAGTGTTAGGGCATGCATCTTAAGGTACACTTTGATATCTGAGCATATCTGGTTGCTGTGCAGTCTTTTCGGCAAGGAGTGTTGCAAATAACATCCAGCTGCATTCTTTTCCCAGACAGGGGCTCTGAGAAATGAGTCAGGTCTAAGTACGAACGCTATCCAGGCGTGTGCGGATGTACTACCAGGGCAGAACGATTTGGCAGAAGAGCGTGCTCATGGAGGAAAACGTGCCTGCCTTTACAGCCACAAAAGTAGCAGAACGCAACGGCTCTGAGCAGTTCTAAATTAAGCCGTTCTTTTCATCCATGTACCAGGAGTTGGAGCTTGCAGCAACTTCTGAGGACAGGAGATTTGCACTGTCGACACTGAGCTTGAGATAGAAGAGGCATTTGCAACAAACGGCGCTGGTTAGTTTTCCCTTCCTCGTTCATGGGAATTTCTTCCGGTATTCCTAGAAAATTGTGGATGTGTTGGCAGCATTTCACCACTATCAAAAAAAATCAGTAGACGAAGTAGACCGTGGGAAGGAGCGGACAGGCACCCGCTAAGCCTCCATGAGTCTATCCAGTGAGGTGCTTTTGCAACCTAACCAAACTTGCCGCACATCCACGATGGGATGTGCACCTGAAGATTGATTCCTACGCAATTTTTGGGTGCTTCAGCTTTGACTCTATCGCTTAAGTCTTGAAAATAAGTGGGATTTTGTGTTTGGAGCGGTTTGTACCGGTGTGGGCAGGTCCGTTGCCGAGAATGACACGAGTGCGGGCGTGTGAACAACTTTCCAGTTGAGGGAATGTTGAGGTCCAGATGAGGGGGAGTAGTGGAGGTATTATTATGTTGCAAGGCTGTTTGCTGCAGCTTTGCTTTGCAGTGATTGATCGATTGGCACTCTACCGTGCGCTCGGCTGCATCGCTGTTACGTGGGTGGGGCAGACTGTCAGGTGTGTGCATGGGGTGTCGCGCTTTGAGGGACAGGGAGGCAAGTACCGACATTGGGAGTTACCTTGAAACCTATTAAGTACAGGCATGAAGTAAAGTAAGCTAGCGTTTGGGGAGTGTGTGTGTTCTCTGAGGCAGGGCAGGAAAAAGGAGCTTTTTCAAGAGGGCGCTCCCCTAAAGAGAGACGTCACTGCTGGTTGGTCGGTAGCCCTGCGTATGCAAGATAATGGAACATCTACATTGTCTGTATATCTGCTTAAACGTTGAAGTAGTTTGCCATTAGAAGACATCAGTTTTCTATCGGTTAATAGACGGTGCACCTAAAGTAGGAGCAGCCGTGCACTGCGGTGACAGCGGCGGTGGGATCCCTCGGCGTTTTCAACGCAGACGTTGACAAGCTTGAGTTGACAATTTTTAAAGCCCTGTTAAAGGCACTTTAGAGTTGGTACCTTAAGATTGAGGGGGCAGAGCATACAGGAAGTGACCCAAGAGGTAGATCCATCCTGCGGACAATCCGCGGCTCGGTATTGCAACACCCTGGTGACGAACTGTGGGGTAGCGACCATCGAGCATTTGGGTACTAGGCCCTATGCTAGAATTTTTGGCATAATGATAGGCAATGGGAAAGCTTTGTAAAGCGCAGGGTGGGGCTCAACGCCTGCGGTTTTCTTGTGTCTTGTTCGGTAAACTGAGGGGAGCGCCGTCTGTGCGAGGCAACAGGCAAGCGCTCTAGGATCGACGAACTTCAGAACTGTTGAAGAAGGTTCTTTGAGTGCGGACGTTTTGTTTTACCTCCGAATAATTGTATTTTAACGTGCAAACGTCTTCACACTCAGTTTCTTTAGGCATTGTTATTATTATTCTCATCATCATCATCATCATCTGGAGACCATGCGACTCCGAAACACGCTAGGAAGGCTCGAGGCCTGATGCATTTGAACTCATCTGAGCAGTTGCACTCAGAAGACACTCATTTTGCTGCATGTCTTTCCTTCTCCAAAAAGGATGGACTTGGCCCTCATTCCGTTGCACGAGTTGCCGTCCTTGGAGACTCGGGGTAGCGTTGAGCTCTGGAGATCCTTTCCGGGCAATACAGCAGCACCGGAACAGCTCAATATCGGCGCGTCCAGGCGATTCACTGGCAGAAGTGGTGATATACCAACGGGGCGGCATCTAAAGCGGGTCAAGTTCACCGTGGCTTCATCGTGGGTCATTTTAGCTGTGCTTGTGGGAGTGTCCCTGCTATTTGTTTCACTGTGTGGCAGTGCACGAAAGATCCATAGGGGTGCAGAGCAGCGGAGACTCGCAGGTAATAGTGGTTCTAAAGACTCCAGTTCGCCGACAAACCCGCATTTCTCTGAAGACGACTGGATTCCCCTCAATGCGGATGAGCTCGCGAATCTGTGTGCCCAAGTGGGGGATTGGGCACCTGGATTTGTCCCTCATAGTTATCTAAGCCCTTCAGTTGGTATGCCAGAAGTGCCTTCAACCTCAAAAGAGCCCAGCGAATTCTCTGGGGTGCTCCGAAATGAGCAACAGCCCCATGAGGCCATATCCAAACAGCATAAAGGCAAGCGTACTCGGCAGGGAGGTTATGACATATTGGGAGAGAGTCCTAATAAGGTTGGTAGGCTCTCGCACCACCTCTCCTCAGAGACAGGTGCCTTGACCGAGGGCAGGACGCTGCAAGGACTGACAGGGGGTGCTCAACAAACATCAGGCATCCGCCTGACGAATTCCAACGTTGGACTGCTTTCAAATGTACATACCCTTATTGTTCATCAGGAAGGGTTAGGAACTCCATTGGTGGACCTCAGAGCTGTTCAGCAAACGCGTATTGTGGACCAGGAAGGAGAACATTCGTCTCCAACTACCCGTCCTGATTCCTCTTCTGCTCCTAAAGGGACACTGTATTGCTTCGGGGATTGTAAACAAGCTTCAGTGTCCCAGAGCGTGCTGGTGCCTTTACTTCGAAGTGATCCTTTCGGCAAACAGGGACATTCTTCACAAACCTCTGGCAAATCCTTAGCATCAAAAGCGCTCACGAAGTTATTATTGCCGGTAGTACATAAGCATCCTTTTGTTCGACAACCTGTTTTTATGCCGAATGTGAAAATTGAAGACATCGAAGTGAAGGTCCCCCAAGCTTGGATAGCAGACGAACCCATAGCCCACGTCCTTCGGACGATCAGACGCTTGTGTCTGAAGCCGGCCCTCAACCATGAGGATGCAAATGAGCTGATTCATGCCTCCATTACCCTAGCCCAGCGGGCTCTGTCGTCCATGACTACGCCAGTTGACCTACGGGCATCAATTGCCGTAGCAGCTTTAGGACGTCGCTTTTTGGTTTTCAATGCTGTTTATCCAGCTTTCAAGCTCATGAAAGGCAAAAAGTATGCGTTGAAGAAATTATGGGCGGACCTTGTTGATAAAGTTCCAACCGTGTATGACCGTGCCCCTCGTGGAATGACTAATGCCAAGCATAAATTCCACCATCAGTTGGCGGAGCAGCTGAGCGACGCGCTGGAAGTGTACAAGAGTGGGTCTCAGCCTTCCGAAAAAAAAATCCTTGACCTCAAGCGCAAGTTGTTCTGCCATGAATTCTCTCCCACTTGTTTTCTTCGAGAGTCTTGGAATCAATGGAGAGAAGATGACGAGCAGCATAAGGACTAAGGACTGTAATTTCCCTTCAATGAAATGGTTGAATTTGTCACTCTGCCGCACAGAACAGTTGACTCAGCCTATTAGGACGCAACATGACTCTTACTGGCTTGTGTAGACTCACTTCAGCGAGTGTAGACCAAATCTTGCAACGCCATAATCGAGTGGATCTGCAGAACAACGGCAAACAAAATCCTGGTAGGTATTTTTTTGAAGCTTTTGGTGGAATGAAGGCAATCCAGTGTGTTGGAGGTGCCTTGCAGCTGTAGCAACAACAGTTGCTGCTGCTGCTGTATGGTAATGCAACCGATGCAGAAAAGGCTTGCAACCGACCAGAACCTTACCCCTATAATTCTTGGCTTCCCCATTTCAGCTACTGCTTTTATTTGAAGTGGTCCAATCCGTCGCGCGAATTTCAACTATCTCATGTTGTTTAGGGACTTCAGAACTGTAGACACGGAACTTGGACTTGATGCCAAGGCACAGACGAGTAGCTGTCGCACAGGCCCACCGTGGGGGTAACAGATATGAAGGCTGAAATCACAAGAGTTGTTTGTAGTTATTTCCATTGGTACTGCCCATTTATTGACTGTTGTATTTTTTTGTTGTAGTGGCCGTTGCCAGCAGACTCGGCACCCTTGCTGGGCCACCTGTGAACGCGTGAACTGGCGTCTGCCCCTCATTGTGATTGTTTTAAGCTCAGCAGTGAGTTACACAATTGGCAGATACGTATGGGGCTGGCCACGACACGGTAGAATATGTGCTAACCTGCGTTTGCAGTGGCGCATTTGAGTTTCAAAATTCAAGGAAAAATAGGCGATGGCCACTGTGGGGTGCTCTGTGTCATCCCCCGTGGTACGCGTGGCATTTTTGCTCGTAACTGGCGATACATCCA
This sequence comes from Eimeria maxima, assembly GCF_000499605.1. Taxonomy (NCBI): domain Eukaryota; phylum Apicomplexa; class Conoidasida; order Eucoccidiorida; family Eimeriidae; genus Eimeria; species Eimeria maxima. Next base: position 20,954 of record NW_013565846.1, on the reverse strand, counting down.
ACTAGCCCGAAACTCGATAAAAGCCCCTGGTACATGCCACGAAGTAGCCTCCAATAAAAAAGGAATGAAAAATAAGAAGAATTTGTATCGGTTTTAATAACCTGATATTACTACGTATTTCACACTTCACGACAATACACGGAAAACGGCGAAGCTCTAACTGCTCGCATAAAATGAACTGTGTTATTCTTGTGTTGGAGGAAGCATTTTGGTGGGCACTGTCGGGGGTCCGCCAGCACTGGCTACCGGCTACCGGCGGCGATAGGTGTCTCTTCCTTGTCGCCATTACTGAAGAAAGGCTAACAGATTCGCAGGGCGCTTGGTGACCGACATGGAGGCCGAAGGGGATGATAGTCTAGGTCTCTATGGGCTCCGAGTTGTACCAAGGCAAGGCAGTGGCCCATGAAGCATGGGCTGAAGAATATACTATCCTGGTATTCAATGCCAACACTAAGATATGGTCAAACGAATTCGGCTCTACTGGGCAGCTGACTCTCAAACGTATAGCTCTGCGTGGGCGGCGCTGCTAGCAGTAGTGGCCGCTGGAGGAAGTCTCCTCCCCCACCCATATGATGGTGTGGGGTAGCTATGTGGATAAACATGAATTGTTTTTCCCAACTTCTGCGTTTGCCAAACATGGCTCGGACTGTCGGGTTCCCAAACAGATGAAATGCTCGCACATCTCCTGTATCAGAGTCAGTGAGGCAACCAGTAACCGCTCATTAGGGCAGAATCGGGCAACAAATGCTTTTATAGTTGTAGGTTCCACTAAACTGGTGCTCCTATTCGAAAATAAGGAATATCACTCTCCCTAGTACTGATATTTGAACTGCTGGCGTTATTCTCCCACACCGACTCTTATACAGTTGCTGCTGCTGCTGCTGCTGTTTACCTGGCAAGGTGTACCGGGAGAGCTTATTCTCCTAACCCTGGTCGTCCCAGCTGCTAGTGCAGCAGCTGAGCTCAAATGGGATACTCTCCCTATTAGTAGAAATATATAAGCTTGTCTGCATTATTAAGCGTTGGAGGGTGCTAAAAAGGTCATGGATGGATCGGAGCTGTCAGTCCCGCACCTCCCGCTGTATTTCACAGAATGAGCATTCCTTCGCCCACCATATATTGTACAGGCCATGGGAATGGAAAAGTAACAGGGGAGGATCTGAAAGGGCTTAAGTCTCAAGAGTCTTACACCTTCCGTCACACAAAATATCAGAAAGTGTGCTGATTGCTGTCAACGCTCAACATTAACGGGAGAAGCTACTGAAGAGCGGCAATCGACACTAACAGTTGGGAAAGGGTGCTCAGTAAACTAGGAATTCTGCCATTGGAGCAAAATGTACAAGAAATATAATAATAAATTTTTCCGCATGAAGAGAGCGATTCAGAGATGAAGTCTCAGCCACAAAATTTGCAGCTCCCTGGAGGGAGCGACCGTCAAGTGCAGTCTTCGGCAGCACGGGTCCCGTGCAGATCGAAGAAATCGTGTAAGCGAACCACAGTGAATAGTCGTTGTTATTACACTGAGTAAGTGGTTTTGGAGCTTCTAATTTCATTTATTCGGTTGCTTCTAGGAAGGCGCCCACTGCCATGAAGCGATGCTCAATCCAGAGGTGCTCAATCACACTATGCTGCATAACTTGGCTTCCTTTTGCCTTTTTGGAACAGATTCATTAAGTAAGCAACGGTTACTTTGGGATAGCTGTCTGAGCTGGAAATGGCGGGGCAGTCTCCTGCTGGAGGGCCCGAGTTGCCGCTCGTGACATCTCACACCAGCCTAGAACCGTGCGAGCGTCGTGATGGGCATAGAAACTCAGCAGATGTGCCCGACATAATTGGATCTGATCCACAAGTGACGACCACGCGGGAGGTGAAGTCAGCATCCCGATGGATGCGACCAAAGGCCGTTTCCCTCACTTTTTGGTTTGTTGCAGCTTGCGTTGTAGGAATGTCTGTGTTGTTTTCCCATTGCATCCTCTCTAAAAAGATTAATGAAGGGGCTGCGGGGAGGCGGCTTGCAGCTGGTAATGAAGGGCATGGGTCTCCATTAGGGAGAAACCCATTATTTGATGAAGAAGAGTGGATCAGTTTGGATGCTGATATGCTTGCATCGCTTTGCACTCAAATAGGTGAGTGGACCCATCCACAATCTTCCCAAGATACTGCAGGCTCCTCGCAATCGGTGATAGGGGTGGTCTCGAGCTCGGAAGTGCAAGGGCGAGACAACTCTTTGCGCGACCCGGGTATCGTGCCGGTACTCCAACAGTCCGCTCAAGAAAACACTTTCGGAATGAGTGGAGACGAAGGACCACAAAATGCTCCTGCTCCGGCTATTCCTGGTTCAAGCTGGATGGTTGATGCACCTGCAGGAACAGGTTCCGCTTCTGATCGTAGCCTTGGGCAGAACTATCCACAGGTTGTTCAGCCTGGCGAGCTCCCTCCCAATTTATTTCCACCAGATATTCCGTTTCTACCTTCTCTCTTTAATCCTCTTCCAGGCTTGACAACCCAGCATGTGTGGGGCCAAACCTTACAGGAGATGGATGCCGTGCCACAGTCCTCCCAAGCTTCACAGCGTCAGTACTATCCGTTGGATGTTGATCAAGGCCTGGACAATTTCGGTGTTTCGCCACAGAGAGTTGATGAGGTTTCAGCACAATTACCATCTTCAGGGCTCTCTACAAGTTCATCCGAGACGGATGGATCTAGTTTAGGCCACTCCCAAGTGAGTGATGCAGGGGGAGAGAACCAAGGCACCTGGAGCGAGAGGTCACAGCAAACAAAGCTCTTACTGAGACAGAAGTTGCTGATGAAGTCACATGCCAGGACAGACACTGTCAGCAATTCAAATGATAAGAGGGGCCCTAAAAGTGCCAGGACAGCGACTGTCAGCAAGTCAAATGAGAATAGGGACCCTACAGATGCAGAAGTACAGCCTTCAGAAGAGGCATGCACCGAAGACGGGAACGGTCAGGTGCAGCTGCCCAAACTGCACCCAGATATACGGCCGGAAGATATGAAAGTGAGGTTGTACTATGATCCGGATAGATGTGGACCTTTGATCTTCTATCTTATGGCTATTAAACGCCTGTGTAAGCGGTCGGTCCTCGGCATATCAGCAGCTAATCAAATGTTTAATGCTGCCCAAAAGTTGGCCTCTCGCGTTCTTATGTCTATGACGGTCCCTGTTGATAATACGAAGCCTTCTGCAGCCGTTGAATCCCTGGGGCGTCGCTTCTTGGCGTTCAATGCGTTCTATAAAGTATTGCAAGTGTTGGGGGATGTCCCACAGCTGAAAGAATCATGGGCGTTGATGCTTAGAAAAGTGCCAACGACGTATTCGCACAAGCCTCGGTGCGGGCTTGAAGGCAAGTACGGATTCCAGTACAAATTGGCGAAGCGACTGAGCAGAGCCCTGGAGTTGTACAAGCTTGGAGGTGCTCCCACATTCCAAGAAGTCATGGAAATAGAGAACCAACTGTTCTGTATGAGATCCTCTCCGAAATGCTTTCTTACTAAAACGTGGTCCGTGTGGCGAGGACAAGACAACGGACAAGACAACGGATCTGATGATGAACAATGATATTATACAACACATTTCGCATAAATGCAGGGGCTCCTTGACAGAATTTTGTGTGATTAACTCATTGGTTCTGACTATTTCCGCCAGTGATGGGCGGGCGTCGTCCGGTGTCCTTAAGCTGGTACCATTGAACAAGTTTGATATCAGGCGGTGATACAATCAAGCAGTTGTTTCCCATTGAAGGGTGACCTGCTTTCCGCATTAAGACGTGCGGGGAAATGTGGGGGAACATTTGTGGCCATGCTGTTTGATCGGAAGCCGATATCCAGGGCTGATTGCAGGAACGCATTCACCGTTTGGTGCGAAGGCATGCGTTTCCTAGCCTTTTTGAACAGAATAACTTGGAAGCCTACGTTTTGCAACTGTTACGTTCACATGGGTTGACTCCTGGTTGCGTTCGCAAATTTTTTGAAAAGCCACAGCACATGTAAACGCTCTGGCATTTACATCAGTTCCATTCCAACCATAGCGGGCTTACATTTCAGTTAAAGCTTCATTATTCTAGCTGTTCTGTAGCCACGCCAAACCACGTTGCATAGCATCAAGACGACATAGGATGTTCTACGGTGGGCAACAAGGCGGAATGACGGTTTGGTACGTTGCCACCTGCATGAAAAATCTATTATGCAGAACATTCGTTTTGTTGCTGGCTCCACATTTTCAGACTTTTGGGCTGCCGCTTAGTAATCCGACCTTCAACGCATAACTTACCTACCCAAAAGTGTGCCTTCAAGGAATCTTCCAAAATGAAGCCATGCCTATGCATTATTTCAGGTGCATGCATGTAACCAACAGAAATTAATGCTACGAAAGCATGGCAAGTAAACGTGAAACGTTATTTGGTATAGTACTGCTGGGGTCCGTATTCATATTTCTTTGCAGGGCACCTTGCTTAGCCTTATGCTAGTCCTGCATCTTATGTATATATTTCCACTTAAGCCAAAGCAGTCAATGCCGAATTACACACTTTCGTATGTGGCGGAGTGACGAAGAGTGCCTTCTGAATTTCTACCTCAGAGATAACACACACAAGGTCTGCGTAGAGCAATAGCGGAATAACTGGTTGGGGGAGTTAAACAAAACGGTGCTAGTTACCCATATGTTGCATCTAACCCCTGTAACACTAGCATTTCATTCATAGTTAGCCAAAACATCTCACGAAATGTGTGGTTATGACCACGGAGGTCCAGAGCCTTACGTCATATGACGTTGTTCCTGTCGTGTTCCCACAGGCGCGCATATGCAGCATCCCAAAGCAATGGTTTGCCATTGCTATTGGACGCAAGCGTGCTGAAACTCGAATAGATGGCTAAAGATCATGTCGACTTCATGTCGATTTCCTGCTTTTTAGATGGGCAGTAGGGTGCAAGTAACCACATATTTTGCTGTTCCTGCATTCTGACGGGACGAAGGGACCACACAAGCGGAACCGTGGGCGGGAGGTAAATGATGCACCCCTATGAGCCACAGAAAAATAAATTACAGTATCTACGGAACGCACTTCTGTAGCGAAAAACGGTTGGAGGAACACAATCTGTATAGCTCTATATGTTGTCACTCCGTATGAAACTAGCCCTCGTTTCGCGATATTTAAAGAAACCTCAGTACTATCTCCGTCAAGCAAGACGTTCCACAACACTGGCCCGTGCCTTCTGCACGCTAATTCATTTCGGAGGCACGCTACGGTTTCCCACGCAGCTCCCCTTTGCATTTCCCCGCCAACTGCCTTGCAGACAAATTTTGGAGTTCCAATTCTGAAAGAATTCTTTAGAGATGCATGCATTGCGAGCACTTCTGTATATCTTTGCACGTGATGTTGCCGTGCTAATGAGGACTTCACATACCTGCGAAAGCTCCACAGCAGAAGCCCAGTTTGAACACCATCGCTCTTTGCTATCTCCCGGTGTTGGGAATTTAGTACGCCTGCTGTCTGCAACTCTTATGAGCACAGCATCCGCACTTTAAACGATTTAGGAGACCCTACAAAAAATGATTGAAAAACTGCGACCAGGCAAAAAACCCTATTGTTGCAGGTCGTTTTGCTGAACAGCTGGTGCGAGCTCTCTAGGTCCGCAGCTCCCAGAGACCGCCACCATGCCCCACAGTTTTGCATGGGTAGCTGTACCGATGACAGTACTTGAGCTTAATGAATACTACAACGCTACACGGACCCGTATGTAGTGTAGATGCTATTGTAGCAACTGCCTTGGTGGGTCGTTTCCGTCTGAGCTAATGTGGCCTTGGTGGACCTCTGTGTCACTTTCAACTCCGACCCTTCGTTTTGAGAAAATAATCACTGTGAACTGACGGTGTAGGACTGCTGGCGTAGCCTCTGCAGGACCCTTTGGTTAGGGTGCGACCTTCCTACAGTTCAGTGCCCAATATATCTGCAGACAGAGGATTGTGCGAAGGTCGTAACCCAGAACAGCTTTCGCACTCAGCCGCTTCTTCAAAAGAAAAGTGCGCAGTTACTCGTCGTCCACCCGACGAATCCCTAAAGTAGCGCCGCACGATCAGCCGCTGACGCTACTGAGCCCGCTGAAAAGGCGAAACAGCGCGGTTTCTTGCATCACGTGGCCCTACACAAATGTAATCTACGAACGGAAAATGGTTTTTTCAACGCGCTGATATTGACGGAAGCGAGAAGAACTCAGCCAGAAATTCGAAGTCAAAACGAGCGCAGCCAAATATCATCTGTTGCCTGCTCAAATCTTAGCGAACGTCAACCTCAACCAACATTCTGAGTTTTTCAGAGAAGCCTGCATGTCGAAGTACCTCTTGACGCCACTTAAGCAACCGCAAATGCACCAGCTAGCACATGCGCCTCTGCATCTGCCAGGGAAAAAACTAAATCCGAGGCTTGGTGAGGAGGCCGTAAGCATCGACAGTTGTGGCCCAGTTCGCCTGCTCCAAGCTATTCGTGAAGAGAAGCTTCCGGAGAGCTGCTTGAACGTTGAAAACCTCACCAAGCCAACAGTTCGTATTGCTATCCACAGGGCTACCCTTCCAGTGATTGCAACAGAAATACGTTCCGGTGAATCCCGCACTACTTCCCGTTGAGAGAAAACATGGTTAACATGATGCTTAAAGTCAAAAAGCCCTGTCCCTCTCCCTAAAAGCTGCAGCAACAAAAGCCAAGAAACAGAAGGCACACCAAACAGCATCGAAGGCATGCGAACGCAAACAGCAGTCACAGTGTAGGCATTCAATGTACTAGTACAAGAATCGTGACCTGTTGTAAGCTGAGTGACCGGACCCACCTCTCGGGTCGCCTCCTTGTGCTGCAAACGTCATTTCCTGCTTGCTTGCGGGGAAAAGCTCAATATATCGCCTGTCCATACGAGCACCGTTCCTCGTTTGTAAGGCTCTCCAGGTCTCATTAACATCAGAAAACTGAACATAAGCCTCTCCAGACGGCCGGCCATCTATGGGAATGGTAGACGGGAGGATTGCCGTCATGTGGAAACCTTGGAAAAATTGCTGACAAGCAGGGGAAGGACAAGCCGTAGTGACAAACGACATGATACACGAGCAACGGAAAGTGGAGTACAGTTCACTACGCCTACCTAGAAACGACCCAAAAACCTGCCTTCGCTGGTGACATACCACAATATGTTGCTCATTAGCATTGAAGGGCATCCCCCGGAGCCTCAACACAGTATAGCTCCATCCAGCAGGAATGGGCCCTACTTCCTGTGCAGCCGCCGGCTGCGCAACTTGTGGAGACGTTTGGCCGTAGGCGGCTTGGACAGCGGTCCCATATCCTCCGTACATGTCGTGGGTAGGTGCACCATAGCCAGCATAGCTTCCCGGGGGACCGCCCATACCATCCATGCCACCGTATGCTTGGGTGGGCGCCATACCTCCCCCGATGGCTCCATATGCCTGCGGTCCGGCCCCATATCCTCCGTTGTACGGTCCTTGAGCAGTTCCGCTCATCACGCGAGCCTGCGCAGCAACGGGAATACTAGCGACGGCACAGGCTGTACAAACGTACCAGAATTAAGTAAATCGGACAAAATGGTGAAGGCCTGCGGTCGTTCCAAACCTCACATTTACTGGACGTTGAATGCGCATAGCTCCCACGCCAACGTCAGACGGCATCATTCGCCCTGGTCGTTTCGCCCTCTGCATTTCCTCTCTAGTAGACGGATACACCTGCAGGATAAACAAGGAGTCAGCAACAATCCCTTCACTTTCTGCGCAATTCCCAAACTTCAGCGTAAATACGTCACGCAATAGCGAGCGCCGAGACCCATGTTTAGGGACACGGCGTCTACAGACAATGGATCAGTTTCGGAAGTCCTACCTCAACAAACCTGCGACCGAGGTATTTCCTGTGCAATTTCTCCTTCGCTGCATCTGCTGTGGCAGCATCGGGAAGCTCGACGTATGCGATCCCGTTCATCCTTCCATCCACAGCAACTCCCAAAACAACAGAGTCGAATCCAATCTCGAATCCATGCTCTGAGGCGAAAGGCAAGGGACCACAAAGCCGAACCTGCAAAGGATGTGCAGCTTGATACACATAGTGCTTGGAAGGGGCCAAACAACGCACCTTGAAAAAAATTGACGACGTCGTTGTCAGTGCAAGTCCATGGCAATCCGCGTAGCTTCAAGACAGTCTGCAACGGGCTCATCAACCATGATTCTACTGTTCCACACCGACACAGCTTGCCCCTTTTGTTTTGTGTATTTGCCGCAATCAAGTGGCGCCCCCCCTGAAGGGTAGCATAATGCGGACTTACTAAGTTCAGGCCCTTAACATCAGCGTCCCGACCGTCTCTCGTGCCCGAGTTCATCACCGCTACCCTTCGCTGCATGGCCCTTTCGAAGTCTTCGGCGCTGGACCGGAACACCTAGTTAGACACAGAAATACGGTGCAGATGCAACCATATTTGAACCAGCCATGAAGGCGCCTTGCCAAATAATGTTGCCACGCAGCAAACCTCGTGTCCTCGACAATAACTTCCTGCAGAGACCACACCACTGCACTGTGGAAAAGGACGACGTGCAGTCGTCTTACCTCTATCCACCGTGGCCCCATCATGCGACCATGAAGAGTCCGAACTGCCACATCCCGCATGTCAGTTGTGTGGACATTCACATACGCCTCTCCTGTCACGCGTTTCTGAGGTAACGCAACAACAAACAGCATACGCATCATCGGAGCACGTGCAGCATTCCCCCATGAATATAACTACTCGAAAGATGCACGAGCTGTCTGGTGCACGTGCACTGTCAGGGGAAATATACACAGGGGGTTAAGGATCTGTCAAAATCACTAGTGCCAGAAAGGCCACAACGGATTTTGAATTCTGTAGCCTAGGATATTTAAAATTCAATAGCGTACGTTAAGGCCAACACAGACACAAACATCCAACTCTGTAACGTCAACAACGGGCTTCAAAAAGCGGATGATGGCATCTTCATTAACGTCCCAAGGAAGCCCTCTCAAACGAATATGTGTTCCAACGCCAGCGAATCCGTTCGCCGCCGGTGCTCCAACCGGTTTGAGGGTCTCTCCGGAAGACGGGTCTTCCACGTTAATCGAATGCTCCTTCAGCAAAAGCAGGCCCTTTGATAGCAGCAAAAACAAAATGGCACACATGCACCGACACGCCGCCAAACCATCTTCCCGCCCTTCTGGTGCTGCCAAGTGCAGCGCGCCCGCCGCCGTACTCAGGCTCCTCAAGTCGTCCCCTTTTACTGCAAACAAGATCACCGAAAAGCCCAAACCAAAGCTACCTGACTACTGGCCCCGAAATGTTGCGAAAGAAGCATCCACAGTGACCGGAAAGAGAAATGCGGAACGGAAGAATTAGGAGCCCCCTCCATCTGCTCGTTGACTGCGCAAGCATCTTCGAGTACCACAAAGAGTGCGAAGGGACTCCAATGGACTGGTGGAAAACTGTTGCAACACAGCCAGCCACGTAGCACGCTCCGGCGGTGCGCCAAACACCGTGAACCACCAGTGGAGCACGTAGTGGCATAGGCGCACCGGTAATACTGGTATCTATGCAAAACCGAATCCTGATACTTCACAAATCACTTCGAGTTAGTACAAGATTACAAACTTCGCATTTCACAGATTTAGTGGGGCATAAGCACAGGCTTTCCCGAGTCAGGTAGGCATTATCACTGAGTTGCTAAGGTCTCCAGGCTCTACAGTTTCAGGAATAGCCCAAATGCATGCCCTGTAACGTTTCGAAAAAGCCGCTGTCCTTGCGCAATGCCTTCCGCTTAAACGAAAATTCAGCTCGAAGAAGGTGTGCCAAATGAGCCAAACTCCGCCAATACTCATAGTAAATCGGGCTCGACAAAAGAGTTGTAGGCCCCTTTACGACTGGCTCGACTTCTATTGAGCACACTTACTGTTCAAAAACTGCTGGATAACGCGCTTCAAAACCACAGCTTGCGCGAAGTGGGGATAGAGAGTTACTTGGCGAGCAGCTGCGCACGCGCGGAAATCCTTCAGTTTCTCGGGTTCATAGACACAAAGCATTGCAGAATTTACGCCGTCTTGACTTCTCTGGAAGATTGCAGTATCGAGTTTCTGAATGACTTCGCCCAAAGTCGCTGAGATGCACGCACAACGAAACCATCGTGAGATGCTTGAAGCACAATGCACTGAGCTCAAAGAAAAATTAATTTGGAAAGTAGTAATCGAGTGTATGCAACCAAGCATAACTGCAAAACTGTCACGGCCAATCCGCGGCAAGGGGAAATATGCCAGACATTAACTTCAGCCCAAGAACTAATGTTGTCTAGGCATATGCAAAAATGTGGCAACAGTCAACCGTACAGGCGGCAAAGAGCTGCTCCTGCGTGACTCCAAGCTTGGTGAGAACCGCAGCCGGCGCCAAGAGCTGCTCCGGGCGGACAAGAACAGAAACTTCCTCTAGGGACTGTCGGGTCGCCACATCAAAAACCACCCACGCAATCCTGCAAAGAAGCACCCACAAACCACCGGCGAGCTTCAAGTGAAACTGCTCACGAAGCTCCACATGTCTTGCTCGTCAACACGCACTCAATGGGCTTTTTGTGCTCAGTCTCGTTCCCCTTCCTGCATCCCAGCACATTCCAGAGCACCTGCACTGCCCTAAGAGGCTTAAACGCATACTGTGGAATTCTACACTCACTCCACGACCTCCGTGATGTTGCCAGCCCTTAGGAAGGAGAAGTCGATAAAAAAAAGGGTCGTGAAAGGGTGAGCTTGATATCCACCATCTGCTGAGCTCGTTGCCACAGCTAGCTGAGCTGCAGCAGCTGCAGCGGCAGCTGCAGCAGCAACTGCTTCTGCTGTGGTCGCAGAGTCACTGCTTTGAAGATCCGGAACGCAGTCTTGAGGCCCCGCGGCGGGAACCGCATGGGGCTCTTCCGTAGCCATTCTCTCCACTCAGACGCGAGACCTATACACAATGAAACACTTGAGTTCCCTCGATACCACCGAGCAGCAGCTGCTCTCCGGAACTATCGGACTGCACATACACTACTACAACACCAGCAGCAAATCCCTGCTCCGCCGACTAGCTGCTCCTTTCAGACGGCATAGAAAAAGCGCTGGGGTCCAAGGACCCTCTGAGTTATCACGCGCGCTAAAACTCGTCAAAAGCTGCAATTTCTGGTCGGGAGGATGTTCGTGTAGTGTAGACAAAGTGCGGCGGCTTCCTCGCCGGCTCCCTCCAGCGGCGCTCTTCTGTCCTATTACAACCCCCTATGCCATTCAGAGAGTTGCCGTAGCAACTCAGCATATGGATTCATCTAAAATTAAGCCGTACCAGGTGGGTCAACAGATAGCCGGCCACCAAAGCCCCAGGCGCAAGCAACGGCGTGGGGGGCCCTCAAGCGCGGCGCAGAGTCTCGGACCAACTCAATGTATGAATAGCCTCAAAACAAACAAACAAGCACAACTGCACTATTAGTCTTCTTGGATACAAAAAAGCTCCTCCACAGCTGCATGAGAAGTTGCAAGCCTTGGGGCTTAGGGGCTTTCATGAGAGGGAGACAGGCTGTTGACTGTCAATGCTAACATTGCTGTAAAGGTCCTCTCTACAGAGCCACAGTTACAGTTTTGCATCAGTGAAGTTCCCATAGATGGAAGGGCTTATTCGAAATGATAAAGTCAGGCTGGCATACCTCGGAGGAATCTGGCCGCTGGAGGCGTGTGCAAGAACCCTTTCGTCCCCTCTGCACACAAAGTAGCCCCAACAGGGCTTTATGGCTCGAGAAAAGATGGTCATGGATAAAGCCTTCCTAGCATTCTACTTTATTGGTTTTTGCATACGGACCCCCTGTGTGGAGCCAGGCTCGTTCCTGGGCCACTGGCCTCCTCTTCAGCGAGTCACTGCTTCTGTTGCATGTTCCTTTTGTTGCTATGAGTAGATATGCTTGCGCTCAGGCCATGTACTGAGGGCCAGGTAAGTGTTTAACAATTGTCTACGGTGTCGTCGCTTGCGTCAAGGGTGGGGTTCCTTTTGCCTGCATGTGGGGTTGCCTCGTACAGAATATTTTTAACATATTCTGTCCGGTATTGGCACGTCTCTCTGAACCTGGCGCCTGAACTCGTATCCTGGCCGTAATAGGCAAGCTATATACAAACGGAGGACCTCAACGATTGTCTACAATGCTCATGCGTGCATCTGAGGAGGTTTCTTTGTGCTTGTATGTGCGGCTCTCATGTGTCTTAAGTTTCACGAAGATTTGCTGCAACTTACGACAGTCCAAGTCCTCTCTCGAGGCTCCGGCGTCTGAGACCATTTTCGGATTCCTGGAGACTGGATATGGCAGTAAGGTTCTCCCATGGAACACTGATACGAAGTATTCCCGCTGCTTTGCAGCTCACAGTAACCCTCGGGCAAGATTGAGGAACGTAGTTACAGTTAGTAGCAACGAATGGTTCAAGGGATGCAGGCGCGACCAACGAACCGCACCCCCACAGCATGGCGGCAACAAGCTGTTAGTAGTATTGGGGGTGCTAGAACAGACACGTACCTACAAGGAATCTTTTCAAACTCTCCTAAAATCTTTGTTAGATCGCAGCTTTTTCCTTACTCTAAACAATGAAGAAAAATTAGGACCAGTTTACCGGTGAGGAGGCGACAAGCTGTTGGGATCCCTGACGATTTTTAATCAAGCTCAACCTCTGTAACCCATCCAACCGAGAGTATGTTTACACCACAGCCAATTCAAGCCAGCAATGGTAAAGTGCCTCTACCTTTGCCGGCCATCCCGATATGTTTCTTTCCGCAATGTGGCGACAGGGAGGGAGTTTGTTGCCTCCGCTGGTGTATGTTGGTCTCCCACCAGCACCAGTCGATCACGCAACGTGCGGCCTAGCAATAGGGCCAAAATTGTCGAGTGCCGCACCCACAGATCCTTTTCCAGTTACACCTGTGCCTAGCCAATTCTGTATTAATGGGCAGAAAATACTAGGCCAAGCCGCCGTAGGTTGCGAAGTGGATTTGCTCCCTGTAGCTATGGCGGGGAGCCCTTCCAGTTTTTCTTTGACACATTATCTGCGGGTACGCTTCCAGGACGGTTGACGGGATGCTCTAATCGGAACGAGAATGGGCATAAAATGAGTTATGTATTCAAAAGTGGTCATATAACCATGATAAGGGACCTCTACATTAGACTATTTGAACTTGACAGAGTCCTAAGCATGCCGTGGGTGACCGGCGGATGTTGCGCAAGCGTCTGCCTGTTAACATAATCGGCAAACAAGAGCATCCGGGCACAATCCGGAGTTTCCGAAAGAACAGGATGGCATGTGGCGCATATGCGTTAACTTCAAGCCCACGGTGGAACAACGTTTTTCGGTACAGGCGATCGGCAATGTGGTTCATCATTTCCAAGGTTCCCCAATGAATTCATCATCTGGCTTCGACGTTGCGGTCTTACAGATCCAAACCCATCCGGACGGCCGCCACATGACTCCGTTCCACACCCGCATTGGCAGGTTGGAGTATAACGTTATGCTGTGTGGGCACCGTATTGAACCTGCTGAGCTATCGCTGCAGGTTAATTACGGTTTCCTAGGCGACCTAATGGGGGCTCGATAGTTGTGTACATGGTAGAGTTGATTATGCTCAGCCAGGATATGCTATAGCAAGCAGAACTCCTACCAAATGATCCGCATCTTCACGCGAGAAACGCCAAGCAGCTGCAGAGCATGCCGTACAAAGCCATACCACTGCGAAGCGCATTGAATCGCGAAACCAAAAAAGTGTCTTTATGCAAATAATTGGCTTCCTATGGTTACGTAATTCGCTAGCAGGATTTGCACAACATCCCGCGAAGGCAGGTGCCATTCGAAGGTGGACGATAACCTTGTAGACTCGTACGGATGCTCTGAATCATTGGTGAGAAGAAAGCTTTTCTGATCCGTACACGCAGCCACTAGCTCGTCCGCAGTCACACCGAGGGTGAGTGAATTCACAGATTAAACCCACGCACAGCATGGGTTCAATTTGCGAATTCACCATTAAGTATCCGGTAATTTCTGTTTGGAGAGGCGCAAAGGATTTTCACTTTGTCTCTTCTGTGCTTTCGCTAGAGCCAGCTTACTTTCGTTGTGATCGACTGACGCTTCTCAACCTACAGTGAGCTTAGTGCTGCTGCCAGTAACACCAGTGCTTTCCGCAATTGGTAATGTATGCCACCCTGCTGCCAGGGTCGGGCAGGTCTTGCCTCCCAATACTCCAGTTGATGGGGAATCGTTCACAGTATTTTCCTTTTTGCCCTTGTTTGAACCAGTGGCAGGACCAGCAGAAGGCACAGAAACAGACGGTTTGGGAACCGTTGCAAGGGATGTAACATCAGGAACAGTCACGTCATCGACAATACGTCTACCGTGAGCAGCAAAATGTGGAGAACATTGAAAGACACTCTGTTGGGTATTCGTTGAAGTGCTTCGTTGATCTTTGGTGGCAAGTCGCCTAATGACAAGGGTTACGGCGTGTCTGCGACTGCTCACAGCAGACAGTGGTGCCACCGGCGATAACGGCGAGATGCCGTCCAAACTAGGAAACGGGCCAAGTTGGACACGCCTGTAGTTACTCAGTTGAAATTTGTTTACGTTGTTGTGCAGATTGCCATATTTCCAAATAGATCGCTGATAAGCAGTGCCAAGGGGACCACCATATATACTCAGCTAACTCTAGTTGCACTTCAGGTGGAGATGACCGCAGATGTGTTTGCGGATTGCTTAATCTACCAGTCTAGCTGGGTAAACCCCGTATAAAGAAGGCAACAGTGGGGAGAAGGGACGGCAGATCTGGTAACAAGAGAAGACCCGCTGTCGGGCACAGAGTAATTGTGAAAGGTTATGCTGGCTTGCTCTAAGCTCAGCTCAGACGGGCGGTCAAGGAGGGCCACGCGGCACCGGGCAGAAAAAATCAGGAACCGCTGCCTCCTGATGGGCGGCAGGGACGATATGACATCTTCCTAACGCGAGGGCAAGTTGTCCCTGGCAAAAGACTGCACGGTTGTTGATAAGACAAGCAGATGTGCGGAAACGTACAAGCGGTGAGACGTTGACAGTCAACACACTACATGTTGCAACACACAATCGAAGCCAATGTACGTCGACAAGGAGAAAGGAAAAGGCACTACCATGCTCAGAGGAGGGAGGAGAAGCAGCAGTCTCTATGCGAGCAAGCTGTGGAGTGTGAGGCGTGTATCATCGCACGCGTTCTACGAAGCAGCGCTCGTGGTTTCTGAAGAGCCCTTGTACACAAGCAGAAAGACAGGGCACACTGCCACTCATTAGAGCGTACAGGTGCGTTTTCACAAGTCAGCAATGAGATACTTGTGGACACAAGCGGCGTGACCAAGTGTTCGTGCGTGCAGTGAAGACAGCACTAGCATTGTTCCAACGGTTCAGTTAGGAAGTCAAAAGGGTGCATTGCTGTGTTGCCACTACGGAGGGCTTTTACTTTGGCTTGATAAGAAGAGATAAATCATATTTACTTGAAATGGACTGTCAGACATTATCGCAGGTTGCTGCCATTGGCAGTGAGCGGCGAATCTCATTTGGGAAGGGGGAGCGGGCAGTGCTTGCTGGATGTGTTCGTGCACTACAGGCTGGTAGTTGGAATGAGCCGATATACGTTAATCGTCCTGTATTTTTAACTGATTATACAGGGACTGCAGCTGCATTTCAGTACAGCGGGGTACCGCGAGTGCAGCATGCAGCGCTATCCTGGGAGTTCGCTTGTTTGCCGTGTCCAATCAAGGGTCTTCCACAGCAACAAAACGTGAATAATCGTTTCAACGTTAGGTTTCTTTACTCAATTTGAACTACAATCCATGGTTCGGCTCCCAATTCACATCAGTTTGGGTCGGCGCGTCGGATATCGCCGGACGCATCAGTGACGGTTCCCTTCGAATTTTGTGCTGCAGAAAAGCGTCGAAAATAGCTGCGGAGGTTGCAAATCTGCCAAGCTGTTGCTTGTTATATGATCAGACGTCAATCTCGTAGCCAGGTGAATATCGCCGAGCGTGGCCGGCCGGCGTGGAAGCGCCTCGTTGAAGCCACGATACCCAGCTCAAACATTGAAGCTGCCCACCGCATGAAGAAAACGTCTGCACATACACAGCTAACAAAGATAAGGGCTTATTTTTGCAGCGTATCTCCAGCCGCACGCCGCCGTCACAGCAACTGGAGTCGTCAGAGTCAACCACCATGCCAGCTGTAGACCCGCAGGAGACAGCAGCAGCCGAAACAAGAAGTCCTGCTCCTTCTCTTAGCAAGCTTGACGGTGGCAGCTTGAGTCCAGATCGAGCTATCTTCTTGCCATCAGATCGAACCTCTGGCAAGGTATCACCGGACATTCTGGCGAACCATGCAGGTAGCTGCAGCAACGCACTTTCACCACCGTTGCCAAATGATGGGATGTGTGGTTTGGCTATCTCCAATGAAGAGGCATCTTGCAATGAACAAGACCGAGATTTTGGAGGTGTGCAGCCTGTAGTGCTGCGGTGTAAAGACATTACGTGTGAGCGAATATAACACAGTTTTCGACTGTGTCGCCAGAGCCTACAGACTGCACCCCCTCAGAAGCACTGACTCCCACCCTCTTATTTCTGTTTTACATTGCTACTATTGATGCTACATGTATTTCAGAGGCCTCTGCACGTGTCCTGCAGACTCCGTTGCACTTCCTGTTGACGGATCGTGCATATCCAGATCTTGCCAGAAGCTGTGCACCTGCCGCAGAGGAGTTGGTGACGAGGTGAATCTTGAAACTGACGAACGGCGGAAACTCAGAAAAGATATTTTATGTCTCGATGGCCTAGAGCTTGTATTTAACCCAGGGGATTGCGGTACGGCCTGACCAAGCCCGGCAATTGTTGCCCAAAGCGCTGCCCCTATCGCATACATTGCAGAAGCCAAGAGTGGGGTCCGAACAGAAGTCGGACACGATATGCTTCATTCATGTATTGCTCTGTTTGCGCAGTTGCCTTGATGGGCAGCAGTGGCGCCGGAAAATCGACACTCCTGAATTGTTTAAGCGGTAGGGTTTCGACGGGTCTGCGTGGGGAAGTGGAAATGAACGGCATGTCTTGCACGCCGCAGTTGTGCAAAGAGCTAAGCTGCTTTATTCAGCAGGAAGACATCATTTTCGGATACCTCACGGTGGAAGAACATCTGTTATTCCAGGTATTTGCCTAACAGAAAACGGTTCTTGACGCTTGCCACACCTCAGCAGCTCAGCAGCTTGTTCGCTCCCCTCTCCCTACTGGCTGCCGATTCCTGTTGGACCATGACGCCTTCACCGTCAGAATTTAAGCTGCCTTAGACTAAGCCACTGCGTTCTGTCAGTTTGAGGATCCTATATCCAGAAACGTCTGTTTCGCGCTGAATGCGTCATGTTATAGGCATGCCTCCGTCTGCCTAAAGGAACCACAATGAACGAGGCAAGGCGCACTACAGCGTGCTTGTTGGAATGCTTTGGCCTAGCGCATATAGCGAAGTCATTCATTGGGGGTCCGCATGAAGGTGCACGGGGGTAAGCAGCTGACTCTTCGCTCCATACGACACAGCTACCAGAAACCTGCAAAACGTTTTCCAGATCGAGAATGCCGGCTCAAAACTCGCGGGAGGTGGGCGCAGAGCTGCCTGGTTTTGTCTGGGTGCAATGGCAGATCAATTTCTGGGGGTGAGAAGAAACGGCTTTGCATAGCCAGCGAGCTCTTGAGTAACCCATCCGTTATTTTCGCCGACGAGCCCACGAGTGGTTTGGACTCATTTATGGCCAAGGCCGTCTGCGACCAGTTGGCGACTCTCGCGGCAGCTGGTTGCACTGTCGTGTGTACTATACACCAACCTAGCAGCTCGTGCTTCTCTTTGTTCAACAAGGTTCGACAAACCTGCAGCTAGTTCCACCATCATATCAATGCCGTCTCTTAGCGTTCATTTGTCGCCTTCATGCACCAGCCGCCCGTCACTGCGTATTTGCGTTAACTCGTTAACTCAGGTTCTTCTACTAGGAGAAGGGCGGGTGTTGTACTACGGAGATCGCCTGGCTGCGGTTTCTTGGCTGGAACACTTGGGCTGCAAACCTTGTGGGGTCGATGCAAACATTGCTGAGTTCATCCTCAAGGCCACAGCCCTTCATCATCTCGATCCACAGTCTAAGGCTGCTCGTCTGCAAGAATGGGCTGACGCATGGAGGCTTGAGGGTCAAGCATTCCTTAGGAATTGGGTAGGGTTGCTTGGAGGAACTCCACTGCATCTCGTGTATCGTTGCTGTGTTTACTTCTGAGCAAGACACTAGCTTCGAACGCTGCCCGTTCATTGCTCCATCGAACCAAAATTTGTTTTGTTATTGTTGAGTTCGTCCCACGCCAGTGTTTGTTGCCCTCCCGCAATGTGTGGAATGCGTAGTGGAGTGCCCAGCGGCTGCTGCCCCACGGCTGCAGCTGGGCCCAAATTACAGGTTCCTCCCGTGGTAGGTCTTGTGATTTGACGTGCCAGGAAGACCAGGGAAGAGACAACTTTAAGCAACGGAGCTGCACGTTTTCTTCCATATTGGAACCAGTGGTAAGAGGAACTTCAGGAAGTGTTGAGGCCCTTTCTACTGGAATACTTCATAATTTTGATGCCCACATAACAAAAGAGGAGAGGCTGCAGTTAGTGTAGGTTAGAACTAACTCCTGATAAATGCCGTGGAAACCCAAACAAGCTACGCATTAGTAATTCTATTTTCTGTAGAAAATGCTCTGAGCCTTTTTGAAAGTCTTCTAAATAAATGAGATTGTGACCCAAGAATATGTGGCCATAGTCTACTGTCCCGCTTCTGTGCTCCGCAGGGCCCTGCGCATACTCCAAGACCTGAGGATTGTAACAGGACAAAATTGTACGCTTAAAACGGTGCTACGCAGTGCCTTCTGTATTATATGCTTACTGCGCACCGGAGGAAGCTCAGTTATCGTTGTGCAGAGAGGTGGTCAACACGACTTCGCTGCAGTGGATGCCAAAATGGGATGTCCACTTTGACATTCATCGTGCAGCATCGAAGCTGTGCTAGGGATCCCCACAAAGAGATCCCCACACAAGTAAAAACTTGGCGAGTACCTGTTAAAGCATGAGCATTTCAAAGCCAATCCATCACAGTGATTATCCGTTGCCTGAGCGCAGTGCGCTATGTTGTCTCAGGAGCCCGCAAGACTCGGAATCCGAATGTCGCAGATCGAGGGAGGTTTCCGCGCGGCCTGCCCCAATCGGGCAGGACAGTAGACCTAACAATGTGGCTACGGCTCAGCGCGATATGGTCCATGCTCTGACGTCCGTAGGCCGCACACGACGCGCTCGGAATAGCGGGCGCATTTCACCGTTCACGGAGGCCGTTATCCTGACCCGGCGAGGGCTCTTGTTGCGGTGGAGGGACCCATCTACCTC
Source organism: Eimeria maxima (assembly GCF_000499605.1). Classification (NCBI taxonomy): domain Eukaryota; phylum Apicomplexa; class Conoidasida; order Eucoccidiorida; family Eimeriidae; genus Eimeria; species Eimeria maxima. The sequence goes on along the minus strand of NW_013565846.1, from coordinate 1,467 downwards.
CTATGCTCGCTTGGCAGTCACCCTGATAACAGCTCTTCTGCCCTCGTTTATCTATTACCAGTAGGCCAAACACGGGCTCAATGTTATTTGTAGGCCACCGCTTTTAGCTGCTTGTTCATTTTCGTGCAATAACCAACTAGATCCATGGTGGGTCCACATTTTTAAGACAAAACCAACGGGAACCTGCCTAGGAGAAGCATGTCCTGCTTTCAATCAGGATAGGCTGGAGTCTGAGCGACGCATGGAATCGGATGTCGGCCTGCTACCAGATCGTCTTGACTCAGGTGCGTCAAGACTTTCCCCGCTAATAGTACGCCATGCCAGCGCTCGATTGGTTGATGCCCAGTCTTTGCCTGTTTGCTCAGTCTCTCTCCTGCATCTTTACCGTTGCGAATATTTTCCCCCAAGCTCGACCTGTTGCACAGAGGGAATATGAATCAGGTATGGCTGTTGGATCATCATAGAGATACGTTGACTGCTTTGAAGCCACTTGGGCATTAAAGCGCTTGGGCATTCTGGGTGCTAGATTGGCAAGGTGCTATAAATCGAATTTCTGTCGAAGGTGTGACGAGGTCGTTTGTGCGATATTTGCTTCTTGGCTTTTTGTCGCGACAATGAAGAATTGTGTCTGCTGAATTTGCAGGTGTCCTGCGCATGTGGGTTTACTTCATCGGGACGTCAACCGGAGACACCGTATTATTTTTAATTTTCCCCATCATCTTCCACACGTAAGCGTGGGCATATATCACAGCTAAATATACAGCTATATCGCAGGGAGGGGGTATCGAGGAGAAAGAATCAACGTCTCTCTATGCTTCTACGCGCGTGCCGGTCTGTCTCATTGGCATCAGGATTACTTTTTGGATAATGGGTTTGGCTGAAACAGCAACGAAGTTTTTCGCTTCTTTAGGCGTATTGCTACTGTCGGTTTTATCTCTCCAATCATACGGCTATTTCATATCGGCCATAGTGACCGATGTAAGCGTGCTTGGCACTACCTTGGCAGTCGCAGAATTGCACGGCATGCCCTGAAATGCGCTGTACGGCAAAAGCTTGCTGTTCTTGTCGCTGCGAAAGAAGCGTGTTGCTACTTCGGCAACATGCGTATCATTCCACGTCTAGGCAAGAAATGGAAAAGATACTTTAGGGGCACAACTTGTTAGGACGGGGCAGACTCAGTGGTGCGGATTACTTCGGGGTTGGGCTCCAGGGATAACCCACCTATGCATTATGTTGTGCACTGCGTGCGATACTTGAAGGAGGTCGTCGCACTTGCCGTTACGCAAGTAGCCCAGGTTGTCTTAGCCCTCTTTTCTGGATTCATGACGCAGATCGACCAGTTGAGTCCGTTCTTTAAGGTTGTTGCGGTGGGTCAGCATATTCCTGACCGTAGCGTCTTCCTCCACTTTCTCTTTCTCTCTCTCTCTCTCTCTCTCTCTCTCTCTCTCTATATATATATATATATAT
>NW_013565845.1:0-2733 GCF_000499605.1 Eimeria maxima | reverse complement strand
ACCCTTGCACACGCTTAAGCCATTACTGGTCCCTGAGCATGGGCTGCAAATAATCCACTCTGAACACATGCACTGAGATAGCAGGAATGCCACTCTCCTGCAAGACGTAGGCACTACACAACAGGCGAGCCTCGCCTCCACCCACATTGTACAACAAATCGATGTAACTGTGATGCCCATAACCAGAAAAACGTGCGCAGGCCTAAACGCTCATTCTAATACACAACCCACTTTCTCTATCTGTAGTGGTCCGAGCGAACACTCGTTGAACTCTTTGTATCGCTTCCATTTCACCACATGCGACATAACCAGGGCGAGGTAATCCTATCGCAGTAAGCAGAAACGTGGCTCCGGCTGCCTGTACCAACACCATACCGCGGCTGCTGTCGAACATCATTCACGCTATGCTGTCTGTATGTGAAACCGCATGTCATGCGTATTGCCCTCGCAGGGCCTCCTCGATATCCATACTGCGTCCATATTCTTGAATGCTTCCGCCACACAAAGACGCAATTTTCCGTGAGACGAACATTATGTACTCTGAGCGGAGCATCCTTGCCAAGAGCCATATGCGTTTTCATTGATGTTGAGGAGAGGGATTCTTTGTGTGGATTAGAAATGCACGTGCAAAGCAATGGCAATGATGGGAAGGCGTTATGGCAATGATGGGAAGGCGTTTTTTCGGCACGGCTGGTACAGGTGAGCAGTTGGGCTTCTCAGCTGCCTGACACCCCGTACCATGTTCCACTATGCCTTAAATATTTCTTAAATGTGCAGACTGGTTTGTGAAACCACCGCACATCCCACAAACTGCAACTCAAGCACAGGGATACTAAATAAACGACACTTCATAGACAGTCAACCCCATACATGGCTCGCCCTTCGTGGAAGACGCTTTAGCATTACACTGTATGAGTGGGAAGTAGTTTCATGATCTACTGTTCCGTCCTCTGCTTACACTATTATATGTACACGCACAGATCGACCGTGCATCTTGTCCCACAAGAGGCGCACCATTCACGCATGCCTCCAACTGGTCGAATGACACAGGGAAGCCCGCCTACCCCTAAATGCGGGTGCAATGAACCGCGTCAATCTCACGGTAAATAGGAATCCAGCATTAAAAGGCCAAGATCATGCGTGCTTTATAATGCACATGAACGCCAAACGCACCAACTAAGGTCAACGGGGTTCTGGAGTGCCACGCACTCTCAGTAGCTCATCCATTTATCATTCACACGTGCCTATGCAAAATAGCAGTTCAATGATGTCTATTACTGAAATCACAACTGAAGCCATAGAAAACGCGATTGCCAGCACAGGGAAGGGCCTCACATCCTAGATGTTGAACGACACGAGCATAGTTTTCCCGTATTTCTGTTCCGTTTCTTCCTGTGCATGTGCCTTGTCAAATGCAGATACAGCCCCTCTTCACACGCATAACACTACTACTCCTAACATTGTTGTTAAACACCCGGGCACACGCCACATTCAACATTCCTATTGGGATGTACCTCTACAGAAGTGCTTACGCCGGTGTAACGCACCTGCTGACCGCCATATGCAGCACGTTAGTGTTTTCATGATGCACAGCATGCGTGCTACGTGCCGTGCACAAACCTACACTCGGCGCTTAGATACTCAGACATTTTGTTGATACGCACAGAAAGTCAGCAAAGCGCCCTAAGACTCTAAAATACCAATAAAGAGGACACAGCACATAAAATGGGCCTTCATCAACCAGCACAACGCCTCCCTTTCATGAATGCCAGGTGGGATTGTGTTAAACACTTGCAAGCAGCTCGTTGAACGACACGAGCATACTTTTCCCGTATTTCTGTTCCGATTCTTCCTGTGCATGTGCCTTGTCAAGTGCAGATACAGCCAGTGTAGCGGGTAATGTTTCAACGTGTGCCCGGCGCCACAAGTGACCAAGCTTGCTGGCGAACCTCAGCACATAAAATGTGCCTTCATCGACCACCACAATACCTCCCTTCGATGACCGCCAGGTGGGGTTGTGTTAAACACTTGCAAGCAGCTCAGTGTCTCCAGCAAGCTTGGTCATATCTTCAAACGTGTGCCCAGATCCTCAGCAATGCATTTCTAACGCATTTCTAACGATATATAACGACCTGCCAGCGTTCCTCCTTAGAGGCCTTGCCTGTTAACACCAGGCACACGTTCAAACATTATCCACTACAGATTGTCGTTCCCACTTCGGTGGCCTCCTAAGCCAACAAAGATATACGCCGACCCTTGCACACGCTTAAGCCATTACCGGTCCCTGAGCATGGGCTGCAAATAATCCACTCTGAACACATGCACTGAGATAGCAGGAATGCCACTCCTGCAAGACGTAGGCACTACACAACAGGCGAGCCTCGCCTCCACCCACATTGTACAACAAATCGATGTAACTGTGATGCCCATAACCGGAAAAACGTGCGCAGGCCTAAACGCTCATTCTAATACACAACCCACTTTCTCTGTCTGTAATGGTCCGATCGAACACTCGTTGAACTCTTTGTATCGCTTCCATTTCACCACATGCGACATAACCAGGGCGAGGTAATCCTATCGCAGTAAGCAGAAACGTGGCTCCGGCTGCCTGTACCAACACCATACCGCGGCTGCTGTCGAACATCATTCACGCTATGCTGTCTGTATGTGAAACCGCATGTCATGCGTATTGCCCTCGCAGGGCCTCCTCGATATCCATACTGCGTCCATATT
>NW_013565844.1:0-2250 GCF_000499605.1 Eimeria maxima | reverse complement strand
TATATATAATATATATATATATATATATATCCCTACGTATATCCCGACGCCATGTGGTAAGGTACGTGGAACGAGCCGTGTTTCTCTTGTATTTAGCATTGACGCTTCCGGTCGGTGCTGGGCTCGGCCTCAGGCGCACCCTAGAGACTGCTGGCAATCTTACTCAAGGATTCTAATCAGGGAACCAGTGACAGGTCGTATACGTGACATTAAATCTGGGCACGTAACATAGCGCGACGGTGCATCGAACAAGATCATATTCGGTGGTCTGGCATGAACTTGCAGTTTGGAAACACCAGATATACCTGAAATGGCTCATTGGATCAATATGACGTTACCGCTTGATTTGGAGCCTGTCACATAGCTTGGACGATGATACAGGCCCTTATCATAGAAGACGCCAAAAGATGCCACGTTGCGCCTAGCGTTGTGGTGCAGCTGCACCGGAGCCAGGTTTGACGTGAGCTTACTTCGTGTAGCTGATGCCTGTAGCACTAGGCTACGTCCCAATAACGAATATCTGTTGCCGTTCTAATATGTGCTACCTTGTACGATGAGGGCCTGGTTCGAAACCACCGAATCCTCCTTGCACAGTTTGTGCGTCCGCGCTGGCCAATCCCAGGCGCTCTCTATGATGTATTGGCACAGCAGTTCTCGCCTTTATAGCTGTTTATAATATGATGAATCTCTGCACGGTTGCTGACAGTAACAATGCAATTTTACGTATGCAATTGGTGCGCGTATATATGGGGCGATACCCGTCGCTCCTGGGTTAAATCGGTTAATGCTTGAAGAGCCATCTCGCAACATGTGTGCGCGTGCGATCATGCGAGCAATCCAAAGTTTAGGCACCTGAGCAGGTGCCATATATTCAACTGTCCTGAGTGCTACACGTATTGCTCGTATGGCACGCGGCACACTAAATCGCACTCCTTCCTTTCAAGGCACATGCAAAGAGGAATCCGGAAGAAGGGGTACTACTGCATAGACGTACGTTCATGGATATGGTCGTCCGGATCCGCACGCAAACGTATTGTCAGGTGCACCCATTGGATTGAAGAGTCCTGCGCGAGCTGTCCGTGAAAACCGCTTGCACTTGTCTAGTCAGAGTATCTTGCCCGTGTCAGCATGATTGACGTTCACCGGATATTCAGGGACGCCGATGTGGACGCAAAACCATTTCTGTAGATGGGTGAAAATATCCACAAAAGGGTTTGGGCGGCACATCCCTGTGGATTTGCGCCAGGAGGCAGACTGTCGAAGGCCTATTGCCCACACTCGGCAACGGCAGTAACACTACTGACCGCGATGCCCCTGTTGGCTGCTGACGAGCGCCATACGCCATGCCTGCGCGAGCTCTGTTATTGTTGCCAGATGTGCTGTAGATATGTTGGAGTGCCAGACAAAACGGCGCCTCCACCCTCTGGTTGCTCGGCAGCTTGGCTGACCACCAATACATACGCAGCGACTATTCGATAACGGCTTTAGAAGAACAAGTTCAAAAGGCTATTCCCTTTATCCGCACGTGCACTCGTCGCGTGACCAGGGGATGCGACCTTCGAAGTGGCGAAATGGCGATGACGCTTCAGTAGCAAATGCACCTTTTCTGCATAGCATGCTGTCTCATTTTTATTGGGGACTGCGTGGGACAGCATGTGGCAATACATGGTGCCTGCCAAGTAGCATCAGTTGGTTGCGAAAGAGGCTCATGGTAGGCCGGTATTGCTTTGGTGATGAGTTACGAGTGTGGAAGGCGGCATCAGGTGCTGACAGTGTACACAATGCCAACGTCTGCGAGTCTCCCGCCCAACGGAGAATCGAATTATTTGTGAATTGTGTGACAGTGAACACAGGGGAACGGCTGTCCACCGGTGAATGGAGACGGCGCGCCCCCACAAGGAGCTGTACACGTTAGCCGACAAACTGTTTACGGCGTGTTTCGTCTTCGCCCCCTTGAGCTTCAGAAGGTGTGTTTGCATGCACGGAGATGTTGATGAGATGTTGGTTGATGCTGTACTATTTGCATGTGGCGTTCGGCTTGTCGCCAGTCATCGTAGCTGTGCAAGGCCTGTTGTCGGGCCTTGGAAAAGAGTGTCTAAGGGCACAGCTTCGTCGCACAAGGACGGTTGCGTTATGTGCAGAAGCGAGTGTTGTGTCGTAATCCAATTGCTGCGTGTTTGTAAGACGGTCAAATGGCAGGTGGCATCTGCATTACAGGTATGTAGCTGCACGTTCCGTTTCACGGTGCAC
>NW_013565842.1:0-1878 GCF_000499605.1 Eimeria maxima | reverse complement strand
TGTTTGTATATTCAAACCTAAAACACTCACTAAAGGAGTTGCACCTTTCCAGTAAATTATACACTTGCTGCTGCTGTTGTTGTTGCTGCTGCTGTTGCTGCTGATGTGCTGTTGCTGTTGTGGCCTCCTGCAGATGTTGCTGTAATGGCTGTTGGTGGTGCTGCTGTTACCGATGCTGCTGCAGTTGTAACTATTGCGGTAGCTGTTCTGGCTTTACTGCTATTATTGTTACTTCTATGCAGCAGCACAACGGCAGCTGCTGTAGTTGTTACTGCATTTGCTGCTACAGAGAGTTATTTTTGCTTAGCTTGTTTTTGTTTATGTTTGTAGGGAGAGTGAATGGAAGACAGTTTTAGAGAACGGCGCTTCTTTCTCTTCTTCCTCTCCTTTCCTTCTTGCTGCTGCTGTTGTCCTTGGTCTGCTGCTGCACTAATGCGCCATCATATCGTCGTTATTGCATCACCTGCAGCAGCTGCTGACGTTGCAGCAGCAGGTGGCTAAAGTCGAGTCACCTGCAATTGTAACCTGCTCTTTTCTCTATTATTACTATTCTCCAATGTAGAGGATAGGATATATTATTGTTTACTGTTTTGTATTTATTTTGGCCTTTTTTTGTTCTTTTTCCTTTCATAGTTTTTTTGTTTATTTCCTTCCTAGTCTGTGTTAGTAGCCCTTTATCATTGTTAAGGATAGGATTTCATCCTATGTATTAACCCGATTCATTAGTAAATAGTAGTACGATATGTATGTAATATGCTTATTAAACGACATTTACTATTTTTCATTAAATATTTTCTTTATCTTTGCCACGGTAGTTAAAAGGAAATAGAAGACGTCACACGGAAGAAAAACGCAGCAAAAGAATTGACTGCGTTCATTTCCCCCATCTTGTGGCATTAAGACATTTTACTATTAAATTGGGCAAAAAAAGAAAAATTGAGGATTCTAATATACAAATTAGCTAAATTTGAGGACAGAATAAACTTTTGTTGATATGAAGGTATAATATATAGTAAATATGTAGGAAAGATAAATACAGTCAAACGTGACACAGCGGTACCGCGTCGGCTGTTGGGAGAGGGGGGCGGAAAACCATTAAAAATTGCAGAAATGCTTTAGCTTTTCTTAACTGAATTTAAATTAAAAAGGTAATTGCAATTATTTGAGTTTGTGAAACTTGAAGAGCAACTCCAAATCAAGAAAGCTCGTGAAGCCGGCTGCTGTTCGTTCGGCTTGTGTGTTTAAGAACATCGAAGAAATTGTGTGGTTCGTGAAACTTTAGAATCAAATGAGACGGAAAAAGGAGTTCATTAAAAGATTTGTGTTTGCTATACACTTTTCCATTAGAAAGATCACAAAAATACGACAATGGAAAGCCATGTATAAGCAGAAACGACCGATCGACCGGCATGATGATCTGCTCATACACTCAAATTTTCACCTCGGTCTCTTCAGCCTTCCTGCCAGTGTAAATCATCGTTTTTCTTTGTTATTTGACAAGTGGCACTTAATGACCCATTTGTTTTTGCGTGTTTTTCTTTAGTTTTACTGTTCTTAGAAGGGAATTTCCTTCATTTTCCCTTGGGCTCTCTTTGAGCCAGCATAATAATGAGGCGTTTCTGTTTCGCAGTACTTGCAGGCACGGCTGCCGCCGTGCCTGCTCTCCTCACAGAGGCACAAGCCGGCACCAACAAAACATTTTGTAAGTGCTTCTGACTTATGGTCTTCTTTTCAAAAGGTTCTAAGGATGCGAGAAGATGAGGACAAGTAGACATTCCTTGTGGTCCCTTCTGCTTGTCCGCAGCGGCCGTCGACTGCTCGGAGCAGATGAACAAGGAGAGGGAACCTATGGGATTTCCTAAGTTCACTGTTTTAGTC
>NW_013565841.1:0-2419 GCF_000499605.1 Eimeria maxima | reverse complement strand
GGAGCCTGCATTTCACGGCACCTGTAGGTAATCTGCGGTGTTAGTGTGTCATGCATCTGTTGCGGATATTCGATGAATAGGTGCAGGCTTCCCCACATTGATCTGCTTGCTGGCGCCCGTGTGCATGGTGAGCAGGCTTGTATGCACGAGGCCTAAACCGTCCCCAATGGCGCGTGGGATACAGTATGGCTGCCGACGAGAATTGTCGTCTACATTGGTGTCGTCTGAAAGAGTTCCTGAATACAGCGGAGGTTTGAACGGAGGTTGCACTTGGTGCTGGTTGCCGTGAGTGAATGCGTGTACAGGTGCATGTTGTTATTGGGTCTTTGGCTTCATTGGAAAATATGCAGTCTGCGATTGTTACATGGCTTGTGCATTACGTTTGTGCAGCAAAGTTACTTTTCACCTGCGCAGCGTTTGTTATGTGGAGGTGCTTGCAGTGCGGCAAACCAAAACCTGCTGGCAATTCCCACCTTACGATCAGAGGTCTGCAGGTTCTGTTGGCTGCATGCTTTGCATGCGTGTTTTCTTGATAATACCAGTTGTTTTTTGGGAGAGGCTTTGCGAGCAATTTTGCTTAGAATGTGCGTATCATATTGGCGTTTAGGCTGCCACTGCGAGTTCGGCCAAACTGAATTCTGCGGATCGTCTAGTAGCAGTTCACTGCTTGCTTTTGCTCAGCAACCAAGGATGAACACACCCGCAGGCGGTGGAGGGTTTCCCCCTGAGAACAAACCACTGGCTGCCCACATTTGTTTATCGAGCTTTAGAAGCAGATTAGCGTTTGTTGGAGAAACCTGAACAAGTTGAAGGCTTCAGGCTTGGTTTCGCAAGTCAAGGTTCGACTCAGTCTGTATGTTTGCCCCGTGCAACGTGCTTCGACTTGGAATTTGTGGGTGCTGTTGCCGCATTCGTGCATCCAATCAGTTATATGTCACCTAAAAGGCCGATCCTCCATAGTGTCATTTATATTTGGGTATTCTATTGTCTCGAGTGTTAAACGTGCAACAGACTAGGGGCGGATATTCGTAGGGTACAGATCGCGCTATTTTGAAAATTTCTGCCATCTGGCTCCATTTAGTGTCGATACTGTCTTATCACATCGCGGTTACCCGTTTCCATTGGTGGGTATTGGAGCAAGCGTTGTTTTATTGTTGGGCGGCTACTCCTGCTCCGTCGATCTGATCCCTGTGCTTCAGCACAGCAGACAGGCCTCGGAGATGACACTGTGTATTACACTTCTGGTCAAAAGTACGCATATGCATGCGACCGTTTTGTCTTCGTATGTGCTGTTGCGTGGATGTGTATGCGGAGCTTCAGGGTGGCCCTTCTTGCAGCGTCGCGGTTCTAATAATCTACATATCTGCTTTCTGTCGGATTTCGGCAGTTTTGCAGCTGGACAGCGCTATTTAGACGGTACGATTTAGGCTGTACGTTCTTGGTCTGTTGTTAATATGCTGTGTAAACGTTCAATCGGTTGTTCAACTGTGCGTGTTTGCCTTGGAGGATCGTTGCCTGTGTATCCGCGTTAGGTCTGCATGGAGCTATTTATTTATCGCACGGCCTGGCCAATTTCAATTAAGAACACGCAACAGTGTGACCAAGTTTGTTAAGGGAGAAATTCCGCTTTTGGTGCCGTGCAAGAGAGACAGGGTGAATGCCGTAGGTGTGCGTATGTGCAGTCATGGTTGAATTGGGTTTGCTGAGTCTGCCAATTTATTTGTCATTCGTAGAGATATTGGGTGTGTCTACAGCCTTAAAAAGTACTGAAACGGTGTGACGTCTTTCTTGTCAGATGACATGGTTGGTTTGAAAGATCATTTGTTGGTTGGGTGGCTCAGGGGTTTACTGCCCTGCATAGCATGCAAAAATGCAGACTGGCATGTGCGTTTGCCGTAGACCAATTTCAATTAAGAACACGCAACAGTGACCAAGTTTATTAGGCGAGAAATTCCGCTTTTGGTGCCGTGCAAGAGAGACAGGGTGAATGCCGTAAGTGTGCGTGGGTGGAGTCATGGTTGAATTGGGTTTGCTGAGTCTGGCCAACTCATTGGTTATGCGTAGAGATACTGGGTGTGTCTACAGCCTTAAACGGTACTGAAACGGCGTGACATCTTTCTTTTCAGATGACATGGTTGGTTTGAAAGATCATTTGTTGGTTGGGTGGCTCAGGGGTTTACTGCCCTGCACAGCATGCACAAATGCAGACTGGCATGTGCGTTTGCCGTAGACGCAGAAGCGTAGTTGACAGTGGATACAAGTCTAATAAACTGTGTATCTTATGCATGGGTACGTCAGCACAGTTTGCCATCTTATTATTCAGTTGTTTCTTATAACCCCCACTTGAACACAACGATGTGCAGGAAGTGCGGCTGCGACGAACCTCGGCACTGTGTCTTCGAATGGGCCGCAAGTGAAG
>NW_013565840.1:0-1715 GCF_000499605.1 Eimeria maxima | reverse complement strand
TATATATATATATATATATATACAGACACACACACACACACAGACTAATACAGACACAGATAGAGGCACAGACAAATACAGACACAGACAGAGACAGAGACAGAGATAAATAGATACAGAGACACAGACAAATACAGACACAGACAGAGACAGAGACAGAGATAAATAGATACAGAGACACAGACAAATAAAGACAGAGACAAATAGACACAGAGACAGAGACAGAGATATATAGAGACAGAGACAGAGACAGAGACAAATAGATACAGAGACAGAGACAAATAGACACAGAGACAGAGACAGAGACAGAGATAGAGACAGAGACAGAGAAAGAGATAAATAGAGACAGAGACAGAGACAGAGACAAATAGAGACAGAGACAGAGACAGAGACAAATAGACACAGAGACGGAGACAAATGGAGACGGAGACAAATAGAGACAGGAAATGACACACATAAAGGGATAGATAAAGAGACAAATAAAGAGACAAATAAAGAAACACAAGATAAGGAGACACATAAGGAGACACATAAAGGTAAATAGACACACAGACAGATATATACACACACATACAGATATACATACAAAGGAGACACATAAGGAGACACATAAGGAGACACATAAGGAGACACATAAGGAGACACATAAGGAGACACATAAGGGGACATATAAGGAGACATATAAGGAGACACATAAGGAGACATATAAGGAGACATATAAGGAGACATATAAGGAGACAGGTAGAGAGACACATAAGGAGACATATAAGGAGACACATAAGGAGACACATAAGGAGACACATAAGGAGACACATAAGGAGACACATAAGGAGACAGAGACAGATAATGAGACACAGAAAGAGACAGATAAAGAGACAGATATAGACACAGATACAGATAAAGAGACAGAGACAAATAGAGAGACAGAGACAGAGACATAATGAGACAGCAAAAGAGACACATAAAGAGACAGACAAAGACACACACATAAAGAGACAGACAAAGACACACACATAAAGAGAGAAAGACAGAGACATACAAAGAGAGACAATAATGATAAAGAGACAGATAATGATAAATAGACACATAAGGAGACAGATAAGACATAAATACATAAATAAACAAACAAGGAGACAAATAAAGAGATACATAAAGAACCAAACCCATAAATACATAAACAGACAAAAGGAGACACTGAATCCCTTATCCCTCCCTATCTCTATCCCTATCCCTATCCCTATCCGTATCCCTATCCGTATCCCTATCCGTATCCCTATCCCTATACCTATACCTTGATATTTTTATTGGATTCGAATCCATCTAATTGATTAAGTAATTCCATCATAGTTCTTTGTACCTCTGAATCATTATTACCATTACCTCCTCCTCCTCCTCCTCCTCCTCCTCCTCCTCCTCCTGTATTATGTACTCTTTGTGATCCAATAGAATCAATCTCATCCATGAATATAATAGATGGTGAATGTTCTCTAGCCATTATAAATAATTCACGAACCATACGACTACCTTCTCCTATATATTTCTGTACTAATTCACCACCACTTACACGTATAAATGTACAACTTGTATGATGAGCAACTGCTCTTGCTAATAATGTCTTACCTGTACCAGGAGGACCATATAATAATACACCCTGTATATATATATACAAACAAAATACATATATATATATATATATATATATATTATATATATAT
>NW_013565839.1:0-1716 GCF_000499605.1 Eimeria maxima | reverse complement strand
ATATATTTATTTATTTATTTATTATATAAATAATATTATTCTTCTTACCTTTTTACATTCCTTAAGGAAATCTTTTGCTGCTGTGCTTCCTGCATATGTTTCCTTCAAAGACATACGAGAAAGAGACGCACAGACATCCTGCTGCTGCTGCTGCTGCTGCTGTTGCTGCTGTTGCTGCTGTTGCTGCTGCTGCAGGGACTGCCCAACACTGCCGTGTATTTCGGGGTCTTTATACGGCAAAGGCTGCTGTATAAGGTCCCACAAGCCCCAGAGGCCCCTGGTTTCCTCAAGAAGTTCTCTAGCAGCGCATGCGTCTGTGTCTTCGCGTGCTGCTGATGAGGAATAATGCTGATAAGAACGAGGGAAGGAATATCTTGCTGCTGATGGTGATGAAGATTGCTGCTGGAGGAATTCCCTTTTGCCTCCAAAGTCTGTGAGGACGTGCGCCTTCGATCCTGCTGTGGCGTTGTACAGGAGAGCAAACCACCTGTCTTCAATCTTAACAAGAGGAAGAACACCAGAAGAAGAAGGAGGACGTATTTCTTTGGAGATTTCTCCATGTGGTGAAGACATTCTATTGTTCGCCGGCCTTGTTGGCTTTACCGGTTGCCGGCAAAGACCAACGGCAATGGTGGGATTATTAATCCGCGAACGGCGAAGAAATGCAGAGGAATATTGGAAATAAATAGAAACAGGAAACGAAATGAACAAAATAAACTTATTAAAAAGGTTCATCTTTATCCGTTGAGAAAAAATATCTGCAATGAGCTGCCTATACACCCGACCGATGCAAGCGCGTGCAAAGAGTTGCCTGTACACCCGACCGATGCAAAGGCGTGCCTCTTCACTGGGTTCAGAACCACCATTATGGAGAGTTGGATCTTCTACTTTTTATTGGACTCATGAATTAAATTTAATATTAATTGTATTTCTTTTCTTTTATTTACTTTGTCCAGCCGACATGTTGACGTAATCATGAACTCAACACACCTTAAATTCCTGCTCCCCTCTGTTTGTGGTTTCTGCGTCGGTTTTGCCACTCGTAGCCATTTGTCTGCATCCTCTAGAACAACTATTTTAAAATCTGATTTATTTACTTCAAAAGGAGAGCAACAAGGAAGAGGAGAGGGAAAAAACACCAGCAACACAGAGGAAGAAGCGGCACCCCCCTCTACAGGTGAATGGTGTGACTGCTGTGGCTTAGCCCGTGTTCATCGCCTCCTTCTTAGTCCGGAAGCCATTCATCCCTTTGCAAATACTCTAAATACATTTGCAGCAGCTCGTACATCTACTCCAGGCTTCAAAAGCCTATCCGTATTCACAAGACCCATAGGGGGCCCCCCAGGGGGGCCCCCAGGGGGGCCCCCCGGGGGCCCCCCCGTGGGTGCCACTGCTGATAGGGAGGCCTCTCAGCATGCTGCTGGAAGACCGCATGCATACACAGATGCAACAGGGAAGGAAGAGGCCCCTGCAGGTGCAGAGGTGGTGGTAGTAGAAGAGTGGCTAAACCCTATGGCTGCCCTTAATACAGCAATAAAACCAGATAAGAAAGACGGCAAAACAAGCTCCTCCTTATTAGGCAATGGGGCTGCATGCAGTACCTGGTTATGTTTAAAACCCACCAAGGGGTAACTCATATTATTGTACAGGATTTTTAATTGTATATATACTGTTTTTTAATTGTATATATACTGTTTACATATATATATATATATA
>NW_013565838.1:0-1727 GCF_000499605.1 Eimeria maxima | reverse complement strand
TATATATTTATATATACACTATATATATATAAAGTTGCAAAAGCAATACAAGATAATAGTTGTTAATGTTATTGGAGGGAGAGAGATTGCAGCAGCAGCAGCAGCAGCAGCAGCAGAAGCAGCATATTGAATATGTTGCATGCATGCATTTGCTGTCTGTCATTAATTTGTTTTTTCTTTATGTTTCCTCCAACTTGTTGCAGCAGTGCTGCAGCAGCTACTTCTGCTGCTGCTGCTGCTGCACTTGCTGCTGCTGCTGCACTTGCTGCTGCTGCAGTATTAATAATAATTTGAATATGCATGCATAGGGATGAAGTCTTCATCCTTATCAAGACATAATTCTTCTTGTATTTGCTGCTTATTTAGTTGTGCTGTCTCTGCTAGCTGCTGCAGCAGCAGCAAACATCTTCTCTTCTGTACTGCCCATAATGCATGCAATCTTGCATGCATATGCTCTATTCTATATACTTCTGCTGCTGTTGCTGCTGCTCCTGCTCCTGCTGCTGCTCCTTCGCCTCCTGCTGCTGCTGCTGCTGTTGTTTCTCTTCTTCTCTCCTCTGTTTTAGCATCTCTTTCTGCCTCAGCTGCGGTGTATGCAATAAATATTTTGCATGCATATTTGTTATAATTAATTAATTAATTAACTAATTTAATTAATTAATTAATTAGTTAATTAATTAATTAAATTAATTAATTAATAGCAGCAGCAGCAGCAACAAGATGCATACCTGCTGCTATTTTTGCTGTTAAGGTGTCTATAAGGGCCCCATTGTTATTATATTGTTGCATGCGTTGCTGCAGCAAAGTCTTTTTTTTAATAAACTCTTTATTAATAAAATAAATAAATAAATAAATTAAATTAAATAAATAAATAAATAATTAAATAAATAGTAAAAAAAAAAAATATATTTATTATTTATATTAGTTATTTGTATTTTATTCGTACCTTCTAGTTCTTTTATTTCTTCTTTTAGGGCTGATTATCAGGTATTATAAATAAATAAATAAATAAATAAATAGATTAAATAAATAAATAAATAAATAAATAAATAAATAAATAAATAAATAAATAGGTTTACTTGTTATTTCTTTATTTATTTCTTCGCTATTAGCAATAGAAGAATTAAATTGGCTTTGGTTGTACATAAAGACCTGCATGCATGCATGCATGCATGCATGCATGCATGCATGCATGCACAATAATAAAGAATATAAATAAAAAGAATAAAAAAGAGGAAGAAATTAATATATAATATATAATATAAATAAGGAGGAAGAAAAAAGGAATAATAATTATAAAAATAAATAAATAAATAAATAAATAAATAAATAAATAAATAAATAAAAAGACTTACTCTTGTTTTTCCTATATCCTTAGCAATAAGTTTATTTTCTTGTACTAATAAAGAAAGAATATTATTTATTTCTTCTTTTTTTATACTCCTTCTTAGGTTATCATATATCTATACAAAAAAAAAAAAAAAAAAAAAAAAAAGAATAAAAAAAGAATAAATAATTAAGTACTATTTTTTAATTATTATTATATAATATATAAAAAAATAAGAAATAAATATACGTAAATATATATACATATATATATACACATATATGCATATATACATATATATGTACGTATATATTTACATATATATTTACGTATACATATACATATACATATACATATACATATACATATACATATACATATACATATACATATACATATA
>NW_013565837.1:0-2606 GCF_000499605.1 Eimeria maxima | reverse complement strand
AGCACTAGCAAATGTCTTCCTCACAGCAGTGACGTCCCAAGGATTGCATTGCAGCCGCCTGCGAGCAACACGCTTTCACCCAGACTTGGTAAGGTTCCGGCACCTCATAGAAGAACCTCTCACCAAGCACAGTCGCTGTCGCATAACTCTTCACGCGTACATAGGCGGCTGTTTGAGACTACTGCATCCTGACGTGTATCTGTTTACTGATGCATTTCAACTTTCGCACAACGTACCTGCCAATATAGCAGACCTGCGTAGCTTTTCCCGTGATGTAAGTCATGGCGCGCTCAACTCCTGTAGGCGTCAAATGCGCACTCTTTCGACAGTAGTTGCAGAATCTAAATCTGCCATTTGCCATGACACCACCTCAAGGAACACGTGAGTCGCCTTCTGCACACAGGAATGAGGCGGAACGCTGTAGCTGGTGCTACAGGATGATCTCCCTAGTACTTATGATGTACGCACATGGGTAGCATCAGGCGGCTCAGTCTTAGTTGCTGTCACGTAGATCACATGCTATAGCTGTGCATGCCGCGGGCAACCCAGTGAGGATGATTAAGTAAACGCGACGCAGATACTGGCAGAGAATTTCCACACCAAATGTTACTCGTTTGCAAGCTGACAAGTGACCCTGAAACACTCCACCAAATGCTCGTCTGTTGTTGCTTGCATGCTGGGTGGACGCCAACAGGGAGAACAGACATTTTGCATGCACTGGCTAGGTCTAGGCCCGATTTTACTCCTGCTCCCAGCCGATCATGCTGCGTCCTCTGATTGCAGTTTTCGTGTCCTCAGGGAACTCACCAATACAGCAAAATGAAATCTTATTCACTGGTGCCCAAGAAACGAATAAGACTGAATGCGACCAGCCAGAAGACAAATGAACAAATGCTGCGGCCTTCACCTACGAGATGCTGATGCAGCTCCTCTGCCCACGTTCCCATTAGGAGAATTCTTCGTAGAGTCATCAAGAATCCTCCAGAGCCTGCAACCGGCTTCACGGCCCGGTGCTATGCAGGGGCAACCACTCGCTTCGAAAAAGGAAGGCTTGATCGTAGTACCTGCAGAACTGTTCAGAACCGTTACTGCAACATAGTCACCGAAAGCCAACTTGAAACGGCCACTCCGACCATATCCTTTGCAGCGATTCGCGTGGAACTCATCACATTACCAGTGGTGTTCAGTCCACCTACGCCCTGTTTTGCCAAAATACTACGTGCGCCACAACGTCAAAGACAACACACCGGCGGCAGATAGACCCTGCCATTTCGCCAGGCAGAAATGCATCGCCTTCGCCGCCGTCTGACCGTTTTTGGCATGCTCAAATATTGCGCCCATACTAAATGCAATCGTCAATGCGTGACGGTTCATGCACCATGACTGAAGCAAAACTTCCACTCACCTACATGCACTTTCGCCAACTGCCTGTATGTTTAGCACACCACGTCCACATATAACAACTCAAACATAACCGAGCAAACATGCCGGAGAGCCGCAAAAGCATTATGTCAATTCGTCAGCTCACTTTCTGTGATTGGCATACTTATTACTCAACGTGGCCTTGCCGTCGTCATCAGCTAGCCCAAAACGTCTGCAGCTAATCCTTTTGAGACACTGGCAAGCATTGAGGTACGCATGAAAATTAACACCACAGGAACTGTCTCAGCCATGCCGCACACTCGTGTATGCACTGACACTGCATCTCCTCCCGTGGCATGGACCGAGCAACTCTGCCTGCTAGGTAACCTGTGTCGTCGGTCTCGCTCAAGCGATGGCGTAGCCCGTCTCGTCGCAACGGCTCAACTAGCACCACTGCGGTCTCTGGATGCTAAATATCGGCATCCACACCCCACGGTGTACCAATCGTCACCACAGATTTACGCAAAATGTGAATTGCTGTAGACCCTGGCCAGCATGTGCGGCTTAAAATATCCCTTTGCACGACGGCAGCGCAGATCTATACCTAAGTCCTGGTCACTCCCACTGCAGTGTCTGACCCCTTTGCGCATATGCGAAGTATGACTGCTATTTTCTCTGCCCGCAAACACACTTCCTGGGCGGATTCACAATTCTGTTTCCCAAACGAGTGCTTGGTCAGAGTACCTCGTCAAGGCGTTGCACTGCCACAAAATATCTCAAGGGAGTATGGAGGGGACTGACCTGTATGCTGCGCTGGTTTTGGGCTTTCACCTTTCCTGTCACTCCCGGTGATTATAGGTTTCATGAATGGTGCTCATATTGGAACATGTCATATTGTGACAGTGAGAATAGGCAAGGACTGCAGCCTTAGTGCTTTGAAAACGCACGCATGCGCTGTTAAGCTGCACCCTCTCGGCCAGCGTGTCGGAAGCAACATTTGTAATTGTCTGCTCGACATTATACCTCTTCCGGATGCAACGCAATACCCGCTTTAGCTGCTTTCGTTAAGGGGTCAGTCAGATTGGGCACGTTGGCAAACATCGAAAGCCAGTGGGAAATCGGAGCCTTCCACCACTTCTCAAGGAGCAACCTGGTCTCTGAAGGAGACACAGCAAATGTATTTGTTGGTAGCACTAGTGTACAGCTCAGGATGCCATCTATGTGCTGCTTCACGTTTCGACGGC
>NW_013565836.1:0-1994 GCF_000499605.1 Eimeria maxima | reverse complement strand
CGCAAAACAAACATACAGTGTAGCTTATAGAAGCCTCTGCTTTTGGTAGCTCCTGGAATATTCGTCTCCACAAATCTCACCTCCTAAGGCACGACACTACCAGGAGTTCGTGATATCTTCATGAATAAAACGACAACTATCTCGTCGCCTACGACCTCCTGTATCGAAATGCCAAGCCTTCGTGTGGTCGTATGCATGTTTTCAAGTCAGGAGAGCAAATTAAAACCACTAATAACACCGACATGTCAGAAGGTGGCTAGGCTGTGAAACCCGCGGCCCGGCCACACGCCGAGCCACCTCAGTCTTAGTGTAAGCGTGTCAAGCAATCATGGAGCTTGGCAATCATTTTTGACAGCCCCCGATACACATCCATCGGTTGCATGATACGCCGGCGACTTTGCTGGCATATCAGCGTATCAGATATTTCTGAGGCTACTTGAGTCGGCCGCTTGCTATATCCACTCGGCCCAAAGCGGTTCGCAGGCTTATAAGCGATATACCATTGCATTCGGCCAAACCGCCAAGCGTCAAGGACCCACTTCCTGAACGGCGCAGGAAATCGTGGATGCAGACACAGTGGAACCGAACCTCGAGCACTATGAACTTGCAAGGATATTGTACCACCTCCCCGACAGTTACTGCCTTCAATTTGCCGCTTTGATTTCCCCAATATTATATCCAGCATCGGCAGGTTGAGAACTCAGCGATGTAAAGGGAAAGACAGCGTAGGTCGTCCGAATGGTTGGACATTGAATCGATTCGTGGGGAAGGAGAAAACAAATTCTGCGGATGTTGACACTGCGCAGCTGAGCAAGTGACTGCACTTTTTAGTGGCTGCGGCCGTCGCCAGGAAGCCGCATTAACGCTGCTAGAAGCAAGCCTGCGACAGAAGCGCGAAGACAAGCGTCGCACGGATCTGCCGCTACTGTATTAAACGTAGGATGAAGCACATCCATATCTGTTCTTTAAATTGTGGCGTTTGCTCAATGAAGTAAGACGAACGTTCTGCCCTCCAAGAAATGGAACGAATTTTTCTCAATACTGCGCCGTGCGAAATTCTAATAAGGAAACATTTTACTTCCCTTCTAAGCCACACGAATCGAACTAGTTTTGTAAAAGACCTTTCTGAGGAATGCCAGACGGCTTCGAACTCGTCACCCGCTTGTTTCCGAAGACAACGAAGACACCAACACTTGCGCAAAACATACAAACTAAATGGACGAGACAGGGTCGTATCATGAACGACTGTAAGAGTTCTCAAACAAATTCGGGGAGGGATGCCTCCTCCACAAACACACAGAAAAAACTTTACGATTCTTTTGGCGATGCCCTTTGCAAGAAGCCTACGTCATCCCCCCTGCTCGGTGCCACTCACCATCTGGTCGTCCACTGAAGCTCCTATGCGTTTGGTCATGTGCTACCATGCTTCCAGTTCTTCCCTCCCGGACGTAGCTGGAAACCGTCCCAGTGCTGCAAAGTTTCCCCTGCTCCACGCATTTGCATAGAAAGCTCTCCACGGCACCTTGCTTTAGGAGGATTTTGCAACAATGACTCTTCTACGCATACGGACATGTTGAAGTCCGACCTAATTCATTTGAGCAGCCCACCGTCTGATGGAATAAACACCTTCGACGGAACCACCTTTTTATGACCAGTGCGTCACGGCCAGGTCAATCTGGGTAGGCGCATTTCCTAATGTAGAACATCGATACAAATGCTCGAGGAATCATGACAGGAGTTCAGCAATGTTGCCAAATCTCATTCCGCAGAGCACAATTGTTTTGCACATTCAAGACTATACTTTCAAAAGGGTAAAAGAGGCCCCAGTAGTCCAGGTAACGCCAAACAGGATATCTAACAGGATGCTCCATGCTGGAGTATCATGAGTGACAAAGACGTACAGCTCATAAAGCTGGGAATAGCGTCGGGTAGTCAGTTAAGTCGAGCCACTATGCCAGTTAACGCACTTCCTGCGGATTTCCAAGCTACGGAAA
>NW_013565835.1:0-2360 GCF_000499605.1 Eimeria maxima | reverse complement strand
CACGAAGAGTGCTTGTATGATTGTTGCAGCGCGGAAACGTGCGGCAACAGTCGTCGGGAAGGGTGTTGGATGTTGTTTTAAGTTTGGTGGGATTTGAGGCATGTGGAAACTTGCCGTATCTGTTGGCGCCTGTACGAAAGATTGCATGCTTGACACCTTTGCTCGGAAGAGAAGAAGTTTGCGGTAAGAACTCCGAATACAGTGGACGTTGCTCCAGAGTGTCAAGGACCTGTGTGGCAAAGAGTATGTGCTAGTGTTGTTTGGCCGATAGATGTCGGGCAATGCATGGAAGTAGGCGCTTCGGTGGCACTTGCACGTTGCATGTTGATTTAGAAAGTGTGTTTCGTTAGCCCGCGAAGGCACAGGAGCACTCACCGGAGAGCTAAACAGATGTCAACAAGGATTGGATGATTAGGATGAGCGAGGAATTGCCTTGTATCTTGTGTTCGTGGAGTCTACGTTTGAAGTGAGTGTTGGGTGACGCTTGTCAATGACGTCGTGAAAGATACAGAAAATGGAAGGTGGGCCGAGCATGGGCCCATCCTCATGTTGAGCGTGAGGGAAGAAGATTTGTAAAATGAAAACCGTTCGTGTTTCGATTTACATTCCAATTTTGACTGGCTAGAAGGCATTAGTAGTGTGGATTATTAAATGCTGTGTTGGAGGATTGAGGGTGAGTGCAGTAACCTAGACGGAAGCACAGCCTGCGTCGTGGGGCAGTTGGGATGCGTTGCCGTCACTTTACTACTAATTCGACCGCATGCAGCACTTGGGCGGCGAGGGTTGGCAGATTTTGTCTCGCTTCAAATTACAAGATCGCGGTGACAGCTGCGCAGAAGCGCCTCTGATCTCGCTGTGTGCAGCTGGTAGTCCACAATACTCGACCGCGAAGGTGTTCCCTGCGCTTAACGGTTGTTGAGTCTACGTTTGCAAGTGGTGCTTGCTGTTGGAGTCGCATTGGAGGCGGATATATGATGTTAAAATCTGCGTGACGAATCATCTGCCGAGACACAAGCTTTCTGCTTAACTTTGCAACATTACCCAGAGCTGAATTCTGCTATGCCAGTGAATGTGGGGTGCACGGAAGTAGTGGACAAGGAGTGACCAGCTGCTAGTGGCGTGTCTTGTCACCACCATCTAAAGCAGAAGAGATTTTTGTACAGAGGCTTACGGGGGCAGTAGTTGAATACGCGGTTTGCAACTCCAAGGGATGACGCCTGGGGGCAGAACGCTGTGCCTGGCTTTTGCTAGCAATCTCTGATGGCGTTACGCTACACGTTTCAGTTTTGGCAAAAATGGCTCCGTCGCATGTTACACAAACGATTTTGTCGCAAGCAAACTGCTTCATCTTCCCGGAGATGCCAAGCAGGAAGTGGGCAGTAGTTGAATACGCGGTTTGCAACTCCAAGGGATGACGCCTGGGGGCAGAACGCTGTGCCTGGCTTTTGCTAGCAATCTCTGATGGCGTTACGCTACACGTTTCAGTTTTGGCAAAAATGGCTCCGTCGCATGTTACACAAACGATTTTGTCGCAAGCAAACTGCTTCATCTTCCCGGAGATGCCAAGCAGGAAGTGGTATTGGTAAACCAGATACGGAATTGCATGTACAGCAATCGTTCGGCTCATTCCGCAAACTTCATGTGTGCTGTTTATGGTCATGCTGGCTAGCATGGCCCCTTAGATTACAAACGACATTTTAAACACACATAAATCTAGTGTGAACGTGCCTGATTTTTGTTTTTTGTCTCTACCTTTTTGAATAGATGCAGTCAACCTGTGGTCCTACGAACATCATAGCTCTCAGTACGCCCCAGCAGAACAGCGATACGAACTGCACTTGTAGTTTGTGCATGCGATGGAATATGGAACTTTTGGAAAGCAACTGTAGGAAAGAACGAAGTTCCTCAGCGGACGATGGCGAAATGAATATCCAGACGACGTGCGGTCTACAGGCTAAACGTATGGCAGTTTGGCTAAGGCCTAACCACACCTAGACACTTCTTCCTCTGAAAGTAATGTTATTGGTACGCAGCCCCCTATTTTAGCCGCCCCTTTGTATTCTGTAGGGCGTTTGCCTAGATTTGCAAGCAGGCTATTTGGGTCACCAAAATCAATGGCGTACCCAAGGATAGTGTATTGAAAATCGGTAAAGCTGAAAAGCCAATGGTCAGGGGAATCTTGCATTCTACCGTGTCGCTTTAGTCCACGATAACTACTTTCGAGGAACCATGTACCCCTTTGCTGCACTAAGGGTTCATATATATATTCGCCTGCTTTACGCCAGACCTTTGATCAGCACGCTTGACTCCCACACTCCCACATCATCTGACTATGCGACCATATAACCAGAGCAAATGTA
>NW_013565834.1:0-1730 GCF_000499605.1 Eimeria maxima | reverse complement strand
TCTCTCTCTCTCTCTCTCTCTCTCTCTCTCTCTCTCTCTCTCTCTCTCTCTCTCTCTCTCTCTCTCTCTCCCTCTCCCTCTCTCTCCATTGGGGTGCAAAGATGTGTGCGGTGAGGCGTGCATTTGCAGAAAATACGGACTGGTTGGTCATTTCTCTTGGCACTGGAGCTGCCTGAATGAAGCGCAGTCCCCATACGCTTCTATCCAACATTAAAACTGTGTGGCAGTCTTTTCGTTTTGAAGGCAGTGAGGTCCCAGCAAGGTAGCTGGAAAGATGTATGCCGGCACACGTCAGTATGTCTTCAGTTGCCGGGAGTGCCATCGTGGGCGTTCTGCTCTTCGATATCAGGATATGTGGCTTTGGTGACGATTGCCAGCACGGATATGCAAACTACGAGCACCCGTTAGGTGTTGGGTATACGCAGTGCATGGGATGGGTCAGACTAAAACCGTCCTTGTGTATTTCTATTCCTCGACGTGCTGATGCGGCATGTTACAAATTTAGAAGCTGGTACGTGATCGCTAACAAGTCTGTAGAGGTGGTCCTGGAGCCATTCGCCTGCATGTGCAGGACAGTAATTGGCCCCCAGCATGGTGATTTTGACTTGGATGAGAGCAGCAGAACTGTGAATACGTATGGGTTGCGTATACCTGGGGAGTATAGACACTTGTCAGGATTTAGGTCCTTGTATTACTCCAAATGCATGAATGCGCTGCTTCCCATGCACAGGCCTATCCGCCCCCTTCGGCTTCGGATAGTATTTGGATAATGTAGACAGTGCGGTCCAAGCAAGGTGGCTGCGGAGCTGCTGCCAGGCGCATTCCATTCTATAATTAGGTGTCAACCATGCTGGATTTGATTTGTCGTCTAGTGTGTGGAGCGTTGTCGTTGGTAACGACTGCCAGTGGGAACCTCTAGACTGATTATGTTGGTTATGAGTTGGAGTTCAGTGGTAGCCGGCACGTCTCACCACTCTACCTTGGTTTTCTTCATTTGTTCTGAGACGAGCTTTTCGTCAGGCTGGCATTGGACTTGGCACATTGGACTTGGCACGGCCTGTTTGGGCACTTGTTCTCCGTGCAAACTCACATTCGCGAATGTGCTCAGATTATTTGGATTATACGAAGGGATGCTGGGACCTCCTTCAACGCGTATCGAGGGGCCGAAAAAGAGCGGTTCGAGAGGCTTTCCGGATGCCCCGAAAAACTTTTGATCGGTCCTAGTGATCCTACGGAAGGCGCATATTTTGCGGGAACATCTTAAGATCAATTCCAGTAACGTATTCTTTCACACGGACGAGTTGAGCGCCGCCTGAGTGACCCTGCATTGCATATTGCAGGGATAGCGCTAGTGGTGCTGCCTACGACGCTCCGTAAGATGGCTGCAGTACGGCAGTGTAATAGTACATTTTTGGTTCACCTAACGCACGCGCGCTCATGCTGGCCATGCTGCTCCCAAAAGGAAGTACGTGTGTTGTTTTAGCGAATGGCATGAAGGTCGCCTCCGGCCATCACACGACAATGTCCATGGCAACTCAAGAGCTCGCGAGGCTAATTCACGTTGTCGGCGATGTTTTCCGTGCGTGATGAGGTACACGCGATAGTTGAAAGCAAGTACAGCTGTATGTTTGGCAGAGTGCAATATTGGAGAAGTGGCAGTGCATGTGCGAAAGCAGTAGCCGGTTTTTCTGCTTCGGCAGAATTCGTCTCCAGTGCATTTTCAGGGCACA
>NW_013565833.1:0-1727 GCF_000499605.1 Eimeria maxima | reverse complement strand
AATAATAAATACATTATTAATTAATTAATTAATTAAATTAATTAAATTAATTAAATAAATAAATAAATAAAATTAAGAAGCAAAAGGTTGTAAAGGAATAAGAACATAAGGGAAGAAATCATCAGCCCCCTCTCCTGTTCCTCCCTCAATATAATTCCCTGCTCCTCCCTCTCCTCCTCCTCCTCCTGCCCCTCCTCCTCCTGCTCCTCCTCCTCCTCCTCCTTTATTATAATTATAATTATTATAATTATAATTATTATTATTATTATTATAGAATCTATTACCAAATAATTGCTGAGGCATAAGAAGATTAAATAATATTTTATGTATTTGTTTATGCTGTATAGGATAAAAAGGTTTAATAAAAAAAGAAATAAAATTAGGAGGAAGACCGTACCTTAATAAAGATTCAGTAAATATTCTAATAATTTTCAGGTGTACGTACGCAATAAATATATCTGAATAAGCAGCATAAGATATTTTAATTAAGAAAGATAAATGTTTTTTTTCTTCTGTTAATATTTTTATTCTTTCTTTATTAATTATATTATAATATTCTTTATTATATATAAAATTATCTTTTATAATTATTTTCTTTTTTATTTCCTTATTTTTCTCTATATCTTCTTTTATATTATTTATTCCTTTTCTTAATATAATTATACGCCATATATTATATCCATCCTTATCTGTATTTATATTCATGAATTTCTTTGCAGATCTAGGTACTATATTACTATTTATTCTCTCGTATATATTCATGAATTTTTCTTCTTCTTCTTTATTTATACATAATACTAATGTACGTAAATGTTCTGTATCTATAAAATCTCCATCCTCTACAACAGAGGGAGTTAATACATCAATAAGATCTATTTGTGCATAAGATATATTATTATTATAATTAGCACCACCAGCAGCAGCAGCAGCAGCAGCAG
The DNA here is from genome assembly GCF_000499605.1 of Eimeria maxima. Lineage (NCBI taxonomy): Eukaryota > Apicomplexa > Conoidasida > Eucoccidiorida > Eimeriidae > Eimeria > Eimeria maxima. The sequence goes on along the minus strand of NW_013565833.1, from coordinate 789 downwards.
CAGCAGGAATATTAGTATTAGTAGTTAATAATGCTGTATCTGCAGATGTATTCTTAACTTGTTGTCTTATTTCTTGATATACAGCTAACTTTCCTCTTAATTCATCATCTATTTTATTTATATTTATAATTATTGCCTCTATATTCTCTCTTATTGCTCTTTGTTTAGGGTACTTACTATCATCCCATGTAAATCTTCTTATATATTGTTCAATAGATAAGGAATGTCTTTGCCATATAATCTTGAATTCTTTATTATTATTTATATTATTATTATTATTTATATTATTATTATTTATATTATTATTATTATTCTCTATATTATCTAATTCTTTTGTTTGTTTCTCTATTCTTCTTAATATACCCTCTATTATATGATCATATTTCTGCAGTGTATCTACAGCTCTTATTAAATCATCAAAAGATCCAAACTTTAAATTTAATGGTACATCTAATAGTCCAACATCTTCACATAAAGGGGAACGAGGATTCAATAAAGCTGTACGTACACCTGAATGTAATGATTCTGTTGTCTGACCATCACGTAATGAGCTTGCTACTAACCAATATGTACAACCACCACCACCACGACCACCACCACCACGAATTCCTCCCCCTCCTCCTTCACCTATAGATGACATTTCTTATCCTTATACTCCTGTTTATCCTCCTTATCCTGTTGCTGTTTATTAATATTCTGGATATAAGGAGGGAACTATGTCCTTTTCTAACTCCCTCTGTGTGTGATTAGCTTATAATAACAATATATACATATATATATATAATATAT
>NW_013565832.1:0-1734 GCF_000499605.1 Eimeria maxima | reverse complement strand
TATATATATATATATAATATGATAGGTTTGGTTAGAGAGTACAACTTATTATTTGTATACATAAAATCATGATGATTAGACAGTATATTTTGTACATTTTATGTACTCAATTTTTTTCCCTATAAAAGAATAATATTTATTATTTAAGGACAATATTTCTTATAATTTTATATAATAAAAATATATCATTAATACATCATATATACATGGCTAGTTATGCATGCATGCATGCATGCATGTTTTATTATCAACTTTTATTCCCCTTTATTAGCATAATGACCTAGTCTGTACTGCATGCAGAGAGTATTTATATTTATTAAGGAGGAAACAAAATAAAAAAAATGTTTTTCTTGCCTGTCTATAGGGAGGATCAAGGAGGGTCTGTGGTCTATATAAAGGATATTTAGGCTAGATAGGGGAAAAAAAGACGCACATTTAATTTTTTTTGTATATATTTTTCTTATTTTATTATTTTTTATTATACAAATTATATTCAATAATAAATAAAAGTGTTTTTTCCTAATATTTTACAAAGAAGAAGCAGGAGAAGGATCGGTGCTATCGATGAACACCGTGCAGAAAAATTGTACAACAGGGAGTGGGGGACGGAAGAGCTACCTAAGAGGCAAATCTTCCTCTTTTCTTTTCTATTTTATACTATTTGTTGTTTTAAATGTATATTTTAATTACTTAATTGATTAATTTAGCAAAAAATTCTTTTTTTAAGGAAGAATTTAGCCAAGGGAGGTGTCACCGGTACTCGTACAAGGACCATTGGTGCACTTTATACAGTATTATTTGTTTTCTTATTATAAATAATAATTTTTTTTGTTTTTTTTCTTAATTTATACAAAAGACACCAGAAAAAGGCACAAACAAGAGATATTTCTTAGGAAAAAACTCTTTTATACCCTTAATCTTCTCTTCTTCTCTGTTTATTTGCAAAATTATACACATAGGTGACTATATAAGAGCAGGCAATAAAAATATTAATGGTGTTTTCTTTCCTTTTTTCTTTTTCTTTTTTCCTTTATTCCTTTTCTTAATAGTTATAAAACATACATTATAATAAATATATTTATTTTATATTATGTTATCTACTAATATAATAACAACAGCCCCTTATAGGGGTCTTATATTCCCTCGTTCTTTTTATTGTCTACATAGACGTATATTAATGATTATATATATATTATTTATAATATTATTTATATTTATAATAAATAATAATAAAACAGAAATAAATAATATATTTAATTTAGGTGTATGTTTATGCGAAGGATCTACTTCTTTTTCTTCTTCTTCTTCTCCTCCCTTTACAGGAACAACAGCTATGTTACGTATAAGTAATAATAGTAATAATAATAAGGAAGGAAAAAAGAGTAATTTATTAGCAGAAGAAGAAGAAAAATGGAGGGAAACAAGGAATAAATATTTAAATTGTTTATTAGGTATAGATAATAAGAATAATAGTACAAATAATTATATGAATATTTGTTGTTCTTCTTCTTCTTTTATTATTAAACAAAGAGAAAGACTACAACAAATAGCAAATAGAATATATAAATGGTTATTAATAAAGAATAATAATAATAATAATAATAATATTAATATAAATAATGAATATAAACAAACAAAGATTATTATTTTCTTAAGGCATGCACAAAGTACAGCTAATCAACAACTACAATCTATTAAGGGTATTGCTGGTTATATATGTAAGTATTATATATA
>NW_013565831.1:0-2360 GCF_000499605.1 Eimeria maxima | reverse complement strand
CGTTTGTTTTCGGCTTGGCAGAAAGTACGACACGTCCAAGGTTTTTCGCAATTAAAACCAATGCAGAAATCGGATTCGCCGCCACACTTAAGTTGATGCGCACACTTCACTCGATTGCAGGCAGCCAGAGGCATTGTGGTCCAGCCGTTTTGCAGACAAAACAGTTGAAAACCTGCTTTGTATTCCCCGCGGAATTGAGGATTCCTCGTTGATTTTCGTTGGGGTCTTTCAGGAAGTGGGTCCCACGTGAAAAGTCTAAATAGTGAATGTTTCAAGGTTCCGGCGCTCCATTTTAATTCCCCGTAGTTCCTGACCCACTAAAGGGCTTGTCAATCACTAGCGGTGAAACGCGTTTGAGAACAATACGCAAATAGCTTTAGCTTAAAGGAACATGCCTTCGTGCCCTGGCAAAGCAACATGAATGATGCACGAGCTGGGACCTGTACTATTTATATGTACACATATGGATCCACCCTATACGTCGATGCTTGTCGCTGTAACCACCGCACAACCAAGTTTGTATGAGCCCAACACAACTACAGCAGCCCCTTCCACAGAACCGCAGAATAGGAGAATAGCAACATGGCCTTATGTACGCCGCAGCACCAATACCCAGCCATATATAGAGGCCAGTTGTCACCAAAGAGATATAGGGCCATTCGCGTTAGCATCGAGCAATGACGTACGAGATTTGTCTCACATCATCAGGTTGTGAGTGCCGAAGGCATTGCGGCTATCGTACAGAAATTTTGGCACCTCCATCAGCTGCTTCAAGAGAATAGTTTCTCGGGATGAATGGTGGTAACTGTTTATGCAAATGTGCCCAACCTGTTGTTTGCAGTGGTTTTCGAGGAACGCTACTGAGTTTCACCGTGGTGGTTTTAATGCCATTAGCTCTAAGCCCTCACCCTAGGGTTCTAATACCGCTAGCCCTAAGCTGTTAGAATATGCTTTATTACTTCAAGTGATTACTTGATGATGGTATCAATTTTTAGAAAGTTTCACAGCTCAACTTCTGTAAATGCCAACTGCACCGACTGACAGCCCGATGGAGGTGGTTCCCAGGTCACGGAATTGACTCTTGAAGCCACAACATGTTCCTAAGATCGCCACAGATTCACATATCCTAGTTCACACCCGGAACCACACTTGCAGGCTAGCTCCCAGAGGCTCAAGTCATATCAAACATGGATGGTTCCCATCTCCAGTAGTTGCGCTGGCACAGTGCATCTGTCGGCGTGTAACGTAACCCTGAAGAAAAGCATCTGGATGGAGTTGGGAGTGCCAGAAATGAATATCAACGCCAAATGCTGCACCATAGCAAATCCTGTTCGCAGAAAGTATGCCATGTGGTCCCATGCCTTATTCTGGGAGCAACCTGGACACTTTCAGAACGTGCCGTGCGAGTAACCTGGACACTTTCAGAACCTGCAGTGAGTATGAGGTTCTGCGAAACAAACGCCTACAACGGCACACGTTCCCAGCTTAGGCAAATCCATAAACCCTTGCCCTTATTTCTGAGGGAACGATAACCCCCGCAGTATGTGGGTCGCATTTCAACTTGCTGCGCTGACCGGATTATCTGACTGTCCGGGGTTATACGATGAAATTCGGTCAGTGATGCATTGTACACTATGCAACACAGTTCATTCTCTATCCAGCGTAATACATCTATACTGTGCCATCCATTTTCCCACTTCACAGCGCGCATTGCACCAAACTACAACGATGGGTGGGTTTCTTCACCGGAGGCTGCAGAGTTTGTAGAATCAAACTGTTAGCCGGCGCCGTTCGGAATGCTTCAGTCTGTGAGACATCTTAAATTCTCACTGACCGTCTGAGCATAAGAACATGTTGCTAGAGTGACGGCCGTCCGACTGAAGAGCTTGGTCCCACTTAAACATGTGTCTTCTGAAGTTGCCTGGCTTTGTGTATTAACGGCATTGACGGTGTTAGAGTCGACTTACCGTCCAACACCAGAGCGATTATTGTGCACAACAGTAGTAGCAGCGAAAAAAGATCTTAAGAGCTCTGTGCCTGTTGTGAGATCGCTGGACTCCCGTTTACGCATTCTAGCCTCAATTGATTGAAGGGCTTACCACCTTGAGCACAGAAGCGAGGACGTACTGTATCAATCATTTCGATGCTAGGTAGTATGTATAAAAGCATGACGCAAGACGTGACGTATGTGCCTCCAGTACACAACACCTGATTACAGTCGCAACTACCACTCCGGATTACAGCCCAGCTAGCAGTGGGGAAGGTTCAGCACAAATATTTCCAGACACTTCGTGGTACACTTATTGCAAATGATATGTTGTACTGGAAGTTTACATTCCAGATTGCAGCTGTAATATCGC
>NW_013565830.1:0-2688 GCF_000499605.1 Eimeria maxima | reverse complement strand
CAACTAACTTATATAACAAACACCAGTACTGCCGTCGACACGCACGAAATGACACTTTATGGAAACCACATAAAACATCTGTGGTGTGAACGAGCTCGCCGCTCGCTCCACATTAAAAAGGCCAAATTTACTAGCTGTGCAATGCGAGAAAAAACGCAGATGTCGTGACGATAGCTCACAAAAGAAGAGGCTTGTGATATTCATTTCTCCTACGCTACATGCAACTGGAGGCGCCACATAAAACACTCGACATATAGCCCTTGAGCCAAATAAGAACAACTGTTCGATACGCAACCGCCACCGTGGGAATAACAAATCTGGAGGTACAGGATATATGCAAGTACTCAACCAATGCAGCTCACGCACACGTTTCATCCCTCGACAACACAAAGCCACAAAATGGTCAAGCAATGAAGCATCACTAAGTTCCCAAGCGAAAGCACCAAAGGGCTCAAAATTGCCATCGTGGGCACGCCACGCTGGTGTCTATACTGCAGCAGACGAACCCTCCTATATCTACGGATGTGGCTGTCCGCAGTCGAATTTAAATGTGCACACTGGCGCGAATGTGTCGAGCGGGCAACTCATGGAAGTTTCAGTGCCACCTTCTGCGTCGCTAACTGTGGCACCCAAGCTAAATTCCACCGTTATCCGGCAATTCATCCAAAACCACATTCAACACCAGTGTCCATGCTTTCGCTCTCCAAGGACCCAAAAGGCGCACCTCCTTTAGCAGTCAAGGTGTGTCCGGCTAGCAACACTGGAAAAGTAATTTTTGCCTGCTACTAACTGCTAATGCGTACATATTAGTACGGCGGAGATATAGCCGACACACAATTCGGTAGCAGACCCTTACCAACTAGGCAGAACAAGCAGAGGCTTTTAATATTGGGTACCATAAGTCCACACTGTCGGAAACTAATGGCACAGCAGCACGCATTCATCAGGGCTCCAGTTGAAGTCATGCTTGCTCCCCGACTGCAAATTAGCTACATGACTGACACCAATAGGGCTGCTTGTGCGCAATAAAACATTTCCCGATAGCGAAGCAAAGCGTGTGCAGTGTATGGATGCTAGCGCAGGTGTCTAACACCTGAGCGCACTGCCTGCCAGGTGTGCTAAACAAGGCGCATATGCTGACTATAAGAAACGAGAGAAGAGACTCGTGGTACTGAGGTCTGATCCACCACCAGGCACCAGCAAGTAAGCAACCCATGCATGACAGTCTCTTAAACCCATGCCTCCCGCAATTCAAGGCACAGCTACAAGCCATATGCAGGATTCCATGCGGAAGTATTGTCCATGCAGAACTGCAAGTAAGCAGAGAAACAACACGAATACTGCTGTTACCACGCAATAAATAAGGCTTTCAACAGACAGAACAAGGCCTCTGCATTGTAGCTCGAGCCGCGGGCAACGGTTTCAAGGCTAAACGCACTTCCTGTCCGGTGCACTAGGCAACGCACATGCCTTGATAACGAACCCAAAAAAAAAAGAGCGCGTGGTACATAATTTGCCTATGCTACTAATGTGTGCAAACGAGACATAACTAGCCCAGCGTTTGAGCAAAGAAAGTCACATCAATTCGAAATTGGACCACCAACATAGGGTTTGCATTTCTAAATACAAGGAACAGGCAAGTACGCATGGCCTGCAGCTGGCGTGCACTCTATATTCATCTACCGCATAACGCAAGAAACGGACCTACCCACGCAACATGACTAAGAATACAAGCAGCCACATGCGCGTGCTAAAAAGGTAAATGGTTCTCGCCAGACGCTTTTGCCAATACTGCAGGAAACAAGCCTATCTCATGGCCGTGACCGCAGCTATCCGCATCTGAGTCAAACCATGCACCTTGCCCCCTCTGGAAAGGAAGGGGTAAGCCAGAAATCGAGGAGCGCACATTCTGCATCAATATCCACGCTCTGGTGTCAGCCAACCCACCGTCAAAAGGCATGGTTGGCGGCCAAAGCCAAGAAGTGATCTCCCTTGGGACATGATAAACGTTTAAACGAAAACTAAATTTGAAGCGAGTGTGCCTGAGAAGGAGGAGCACCACCAACAATATGACTTGTCAAACCGCTCGCCAACTTTTACTGCAACGTTGACCTTCTTTGGCACCACAAATCATTTGAAAATACAGAGTTTCTCCATATTCACATGCAAAAGAAGAAACCCTACATGCAGTGCTCAAGGTTTTGCTGTCACACCTCATCTGATTGCTGGAAGTGCCGCGCATTCATCGCACTGAATGCATAGACATCGCACACATTACGCGCCAGAGCTCTCAAATGTGTGACCTATGGCTACTTGCCGATAGCAACACCCTACTACATGTATACACGCATGACACGCATGAAGGAAGAGCAGCAACGAGCCTCTGGAAACTTGCGTGAAGGTTCATCAGCTCTTCTGCATCCGCATCGCATTCCGTCGCCATTACGCATATACCTGCAAGGGCATGTTGTATTCTTGCGCAAAGCCTCACCACTACCAGCACGCCAACTGCTTCAGTGGCTTTTAGTCAGTACACCGCAAGGGTAGCTTCTCCACTTCCACCAAAAGCAAAATCATGTGCCTTCTAGAGGCAATGGTAACCTGGGAAACCGACTTCCTGAGACCGACACCTACCGGACTGCCAATCGCAATTTGCTTTTGCCATCAAGGTACTTCGTGAATTGCGTG
>NW_013565829.1:0-3020 GCF_000499605.1 Eimeria maxima | reverse complement strand
TATATTGGCCAGTCTTGCACCAGCTGCGGAAGGGGAGGTAGGTGAGGGCAGGCTAGCGTTTTGGAGGGGAGTAGAAGGGAGGCTGGGTTTGAGGCGAGAGAAATGTTGTTTGAACACAGAAGGTGAGCATTGGAAATATGGGCAAGAACAGCGCAAGCGAAATAAGTGAATTTTTGCTGAGTTGTGGACAGTGTAGCAGGCGTCGAAAATGTCATGGACGAGTGATGTTAAGCGCTAGAGTTGCGGTTAGTTGCAATATGTTAGAAGGAAGGTTATAGTGCACGCAGCGTTGCGTGTTGGAAGGAAAGATAGTTGATGAGGGTAGGGGAGATGTGTGAAGGCTGGTGAGCGTTTTGGAGGGGAGTGGAAAGGAGCCTGGGTTTGAGGCGAGAGAAATGTTGTTTGAACACAGAAGGTGAGCATTGGAAATATGGGCAAGAACAGCGAAGGCAAATGCATGCATTAGAAGTTCCAGTTAACAACTATATGTAAGGTAATACTTAGCGACAGCGAAACTTTGAAAATCTGTTAAGTGGCACTGAATTTATTACTGGTGCGCGGACTAAAACACAGCCTTGAGTGTACACTGAAAGGTATGGTATATCCTAGCTGAATAGATCGTCATCTGGGAGGGCCCTCGAGTGGCAATGTGCACAGCAGCAATGCATTTCTATGCATAAAGCCTGAATTTTGTTTTGAAAGAGAGGAAATTTAGCAGTTAATAAACACCACGGCATACCGTGTCTGGCTATACTACAGCTGAAACGGACGTTTCCTGCTTTCTATAGACTGAATAAAGCTCCCGCAAGCGTTATCCACTACGCTGCGTGGCAATTGTAGATAGGAATATGATTGACAGTTTTGTTGCTCGCGTAGCATAACGCAACAGTACAACACCACCTTTGGAGTGATTCTTGCTTGGATAGCATGCGGTGTGTCCTGATTCAGAAAGTGCGCTGCTTCTGTATCTTCCACTGTTTCCCAAACGTTCCTGCAATTTGAAACAGGAGCTACTGCGTATTGCTTCATAGGAAATTTGGAATAAGGCACGCAGCGCAAATATTCCAAGAAAAAAAGAATTGTCCTACTTAGAGTTGTGCGAATGTGTGTCGTGGACAGTACTTGTTTGACGGTCAAAGGCTGCAAATTGACGTGATTGCTACAAGCAAAACAAAAAGAGAGGTTGTTATTGTTTAGTGTTTGGCTATGCCTGCAATGCAGCCCCTACGACGGCTCGTGTGCATCCATGCGGCGTCTTCCCTAAAACTCGTTCATATTATGCTTGGCATGGCACTGAAACTACGGCACTGGAACTACGTTTTGTCTTCATGTTCTTCTGGTATGTATAATTGGAATTTCCGCATACTTATGAGAAGACAGCCTGATGCTGTGTTATACTCCTTCTGCCGGGTGCTCCGGTATGCCGCTGCAAAATGTCCATCCCTAATTCTAGTGATTATGTGGAGCTGGCACGATGCACTTCAGCCCTTTCAAAATGGGGGGGAAACTATTCGTACAAGCCGTTGTTCAGGAAGTAAGTGATCGAGTTAGTTCATTTAGCGAACGAACTTCGGGGTTTCATGTTAGGCAGGGCGAAACAGCGCAGGAGTCTGGAATAAACAAACGCTTCAGAGGATGCTTGATATCCTGGCATCTCGTTTAGTAGCTCTGCTCTCAGCAAATTGGTAGCTAGTTGGGGCGTGTGAACTAGGTTCCGTGTATAAAGAGGTGAAACGGTTGAAGTCATGCATTTAGGACAAGCATTCAGTCTTTCCACGGCGTTGCAGACAGTCGTTTTGCGGCATGCGGTAGTTAGATTTGCGCCTGTACATTATGCATAGTACCTGCCAGTTGTAGTGCAATCCGCGCACAAAGTGCAACAAATATCTGTGTTGTGTTGCCCATTCAATTCTAAATGTTTGCATTCAATTCTAAGTGTTTGGTACCAGACGTTGAAAATTTGATAGCTGGGTTTTGGAGTTGGGCGTTGCCGCCTCGAGCAAAAAAGGTTGAAAAGGAGGATGCGAGGGAGCTCGAACTCCTACGGCACGGCCGGATGTCGAGCCAACCGTCTTCACGCGTTTGAATAAACCCTCAGTGTTGCTACCGAGCGTGTTAGGCTTGGTGTTCTATTAGCTCATTCGTGTGTCAAGCAACTTAAGATGTGTAGCACGAGAACGACCTCCTCCTCTTGCTCGCCTCGTGCCGTTATCTGCCATGTGAAAACCCCAAATACGATGGCTTAGACGGATAAAGTCAGTGCTAATTTCACGTTGTTGCTTGCCAGTATCCAGTTTATTTGTTGAACGAGTAAGCTGTTACGAGCTATTATCCCACAGTGACTCACTTCGAACCAAAGTTGACTAAGGAGTCAACCTCACACAGGCTATCTTGTATCCACGTGTCTACGTTCACTGGATCTTTCTGCTGTTTTCACAAACGGGTGATTTCACATCAACGAGGATGTATGCTGCAGACATCTTGAGAGGAACCCACTTCTTTTCCATTTGTAGTAAGTACGTTTTTTGCCTGGCTAGCAATTCTCTTGCATAATTATTTTGTTTCGCGCGAAGCTACGCCAATCACAACAAGCGTAGCAAACATTGTTTTCCCCGCTTCTGTCGGGAATTTGTCAATATCCAAAGACCTAAAACCCATATGGGTGTAACAAGCATTGTTTTGCCGGTTCACTCGGCAATTGTCAACAAGGGCGAAATGCTATGGCCTCACATCTGAGCGTTAAAGGATTAGGCTTTCAGTTCTAGGTTAAGTGCTGAGGGTGCTCTGTAACTAGGGCGTAGGCGGTTAGGGGATGCAGGGTCCAGAGTTTACTACGGTTTAGGAAGTAGGGTTTACGCTTAAGGGTATAGGGTTAGCATCCATACAGGGCATTGGTTGTTGCTGCGCGGGCAGCAACATCGGCAAAGCCAAACAGCAGAGAGGAGGGTCTGGGATTAGGCTTAGGGTTAGGGTTAGGGTTAGGGTTAGGGTTAGGGTTAGGGTTAGGGTTAGGGTTAGGG
>NW_013565827.1:0-1516 GCF_000499605.1 Eimeria maxima | reverse complement strand
TCATTACGTTTAGCAAAACCCGCCAATTCAGACACTGAGATTCCCAGCGATCTATCCTGCCATCCAACTGCCACAAAAGTCCACATCATACTGCGCCTTCCATGAAGGGGCATGGATATTCGACTAGCACAGAGACCAAACCGTTGCGAGCTGTCGCTGGAACTCACATGCTGAGTTTACCACTCTCGTCGACTAGACAAGACTTGCTTGAAGCCGAGCAGAACTACCATCACTGTGTTTTGACGATAGCCGCTCGATAACCTCTAGTGCAGCGCGGTTTTTCTTTCGCGCCACGACGATATAGAAATCCACATGCTTTCCCACAAAAGGGAGTAAATGAAAACGCCCTCCATACACTTCTCAAAGCTTTGCTTTCATAAGACATCTTATTACTGGGCATGCTCCTGAGGCCCACCACACCGAACGCAGAGACAATCCACACTTCACACGTCCAAAAGCAGATGCAAGTACCGAGCCGGCCCGTGTTTGGTTGCTCGTGGTAAAACCCCGTTACACGTTCAAAATCATCCGAGACCAACAGCAACGAACTCCTGAGTGCCTCCATGGAAATGTATCACCTCCTCAGCGTATGGGCAGCCCTCGTTTGTGATTGGGGCCAGAACAGCCAATGCGTTTTGCAGTTATACGAAAAGCTATGTCCAAACTAGCAGAGCATCTTCATCACTAAAGAGCACGTGGCATCGCACGTGGGTAGGTTTCCTACTTGCAAAGAAATAAAAATGATATGTCTTCTTATTTTGAAAACAAAACGGGCTACAAACCCACTAGCTGTGCAAGAAGATTGAGAAGCTAAGCAATCGCAGCTCGTCTCTCCCTTCACAAGATCTCGTAACAACATGCAAATCTGTGGATGTTCATCCACTAAAATACAATCCAGTCATCAACGCATGAACGCAAAAGCTCAAAAGCCACGCCGCCCAACAAATAACGGAGATGGCGAAAAATGATTCAAAACATCGACGCTGTAACATTTCTTTCCTGAAGTCAGCTCCCACCGCCAGCAAAGACAACGATAACTGCTGGGATTGACAGTATATGCATCTTTTGCAGGACCCACAAAATCAACCACTGTGTGGGTGTGCCTGTATATGCGTCAACCCACTGGCTGTTTTCCGCAGTACTAAAGGTTCCAATTAAGGTATTTGATATACTGCTTGTACCGTGATAACCACGGCAGACCACACTGTCATGATGAATTAACACGCCTACGCATTGTCGTCGTCTATTGCTTGACGGCCGCTGCATGAGTTCCCCCTCGAGTTTGTCACGCCGACGTCCAAGCAACCGTACTCTCTAAGCCCAACGGGACCGAATAGTAGACAGATAATCTATCGCGAGCATCCCATCCCTCTACGTGCTGGCGTTTTCTTCACCAAACGGCAAAATGGAATAGCCGAACAGACCGAGATATTCATAGTACGGCCATTTGACGTTTAGAGCAGTGAGCGAGGGTGTTACATTATTTACAAACTCCCTACACTTCATAGGTTACCAC
>NW_013565826.1:0-1761 GCF_000499605.1 Eimeria maxima | reverse complement strand
TGTATATTTATATATATTTATTTATATTTGTATACTAATAGATTTATATATATATACATATATTTATATATAAATAATATATATATGTATATATATATTTATCCTTATATAAATATTCAAATAGTTATATAAACAAATAAATAAATAAATAAATAAATAAATAAATAAATTAAATAAATAAATAAATAAATAAATATTCTTATTAAGTATTCAAATATAATACATATGTATTCTTATTCTTATACAAATAAAGAAGAAGAAGAGGAGGAGGAAGAAGAAGAAAGAGAAGAAAAGGAAAAAGAAGAAAAAAAACTGAATAATTTATTTATTTATTTTCTGGTGTATCTATACTGCGCATGCACGCATGCGTGCCTAGTTATTATAGTAATAAGAAGAAAAAGAAGAAGAAAGAAGAAGAAAAAAAGTAATTAAATTGTTATTTATTGTATATTTATGAATAAATAGAAGAAAAGAAAGAAAAGAAAAAACTTTTTATTGTAAGAAAAGAAAGAAAAGAAGAAAATACAATATAAATAAGGAGGCGATCTTTTTTATTTGTCTTTTTCTTTGCCTATTTTTCTTCTTTTTTCTTTCTTTCTTTTAATATTAATCATTAATTAATTAAATAAATAAATAAAATAAAGAAAAACAATCAAAAAGAAGAGAAAGAAATGATGGCAAAAGGAAAAGAAGAATAAAGGAAGAAGAAAGAAGAATAATAAACTCACTATATATATACAACTACTGACTCACTATAAGGAAAGCAAGAGGTAAATAGGCAAATAAATCATCAATAAATGCCAATTTTCTTCTTTTTGACGTAAAAATACAACAAACATTTACATAAAATAATTATTTTTTTATTTTTTCTTCTTTTTTCTTCTTTTTCTGCAAAAGGAAGCCGCCATGAATCTGTCAGCATGCGCGGTGTCCATACACCGCGTCATCTTCCTGCGGTAAGCAATTAGGAAGAAAAAAAAAGGAAAAAAAGAATTAAATATATCTAATTTATGTTTATTTTCTTTATTATATATTTATTTTAGGTATTTTATTCTTTTTATCCTTTTTTTAGCTATATTTATATGTATATTATATATACATTTACTCCTTTTTCTTTTTTTTCTGTGTGTGTGTATATGTACACCATAAAAAGGTTGCACAGCCCCAGGGATATTTTTCTTCTTTTTTGCCTTTATTAATAAAAAATAAAAAAAAATATAATAAAAAAAAGGAAAAAAGAAGAAAAATATCAATAATTATATCCCTCTTTCTTTTATTTAACAAATATTTACCTCCTTACCCTTACTATGGTGTATGTATATGTATATATATGCACACCAACAAGAAACCCTAAACCCTAAACCCTAAACCCTAAACCCTAAACCCTCATTAAATCTTTTTATTTTTATTTTTAATGATAATTAAAAAAGAAACAAGAACTCTGCCGTATAGCAGCTACAACGGTGTATATATATGTATATATACGTATATATATGCATATATATACGTATATATATGTATGTATATGTATATATATACGTATATATGTACGTATATATATGCATGCGTATATAAATATGCATATCTACAAGTGTATATACATAACAGTATATATAGATATATAGATATATAAATAGATAAATATACGTATATTTATTTAATTATACATATACCTTTTTTATGTATATGTATACATATACAGATAATATAATATAATATAATATAATATAATATATATATAATATATATATATATATATAA
>NW_013565824.1:0-1812 GCF_000499605.1 Eimeria maxima | reverse complement strand
TATATATATATATTAATATACTATATATGTAGGTATAATAATAGTGTTGTTAATAGGCAACATGTATATGATTAATAAGGTAGTTATGTATCTGATTAGGGTTTAGGGTTTAGGGTTTAGGGTTTTGTGTGTGTTGCAGGGAATAAGGTAAGAGGAAAGAATTGGGGAGATGCAGATCCTGTATTATCTGCTGCAGGTAAGCAGCAATGTGCAGCAGCAGCAGCAGAGCTGCAGTATCTGCATAAGCTTCTTACTGAGCTGCAGCACAGCAGCAGATTACCTGATGAATTCCCTGATGCAGCAGCAGAGGATACAACATCATCATCAGCAGGAAACAGAGGAACAGTAGTATCACCACCAATACCATCACCAGCAGCAGCAGCAGCAGCACCAGCAGCAGCAGCAGCACCAGCAGCAGCAGCAGGCCTCTTCTGTATAGACGCCTTTCTTGTCTCCCCTTTATTACGCGCAATACAAACCGCCAGTCTATCTTTCTATGAAGTTGGCAATTCCTTAAGATGCCAGGGGCCAATAAGGAAGCAGCCTCGCTCGCAGCAGCAGCAGCAGCAGCAGCAGCAGCAGCAGCAGCAGCAGCAGCAGTATAAGACCCATAGACGGCACCATAGCCATGGTAGTCATCATCTCGTTGTGCAGCAGCAGCAGCAGCAGCAAGTAACATGGATAGTTGACCCTTTATTAAGAGAGAAAGTAACAAATACAACAGATGTAGGGACAGCAACAGCAGCAGCAATTCGTCGTCGTCTGCTGCAGCTGTGGATACACCGCAGCATGCTGCCAGCAGCATATAGTTTCCTGCTGCTGCCTGATGGGGAGAAATGGTGGTTACCTTATTCCTTAAGAAGTATGAATAAATTAAGGGAGTTGCTGCTGCTGCAGCAGCAGCAGCACTACCCGCAAATTATGCATCCTTATCTAATGAGTTATCTGCATGCAAGAGAAGAAGAAGATGAGGAAGAAGAAGAAGAAGAAGCAGCAGCAGCAGCAGCAGATATGCAGCAGCAGCAGCTAATAGGAGGTATAGATGAGGATTCTTTTGATTCATCTGCCTCTACATCCTCTATAAACAATCCTATTGCTCCTGTTGCTCCTGGTGCAGCAACAGGAGCAGCAGCAGCAACAGCAGCAGCAGCAGCAGCAAAAGTATTTACTGTAGGAGGGGCAAAGACAAGCCCTCTATCTGCAGCAGAAAAAGATTTGCTGCTGACGCTGCAGCAAGGAGAGAAGTATTTACATACAAAAGAATCCTTTACTCGTCGTCAGCGTCGTTATGCTGCTGCTGCTGCTGCTGCTGCTGGTGCTGCTGGTGCTGCTGGTGCTGCTTCTGGTGGTCAAGAAGAATCATTAGTTGAATCATGGAGACAAGTAGAGGAAAGGCAGCAATTGCTGCTGCTGCTGCTGTGTGCTGCAGATGCTGCTACCTTTGTCTTTGTTGGTCATTCTTATTTCCTTGTAGGTCTTGATCAATTACCTATGCTAGGTAATGCACAAATTAGACCCTTGCTGCTGCACTGCAGCAGCAGCAGCAGCAGCAGCAGCGGCCTGCCTAAGGTTACCCCTCTATAAATAAATATATTTATATATAAACCCTAAACCCTCATAAACCCTCATAAACCCTAAACCCTAAACCATTAATTAACATTTTTTTTTTTATTTATTTTAGGTTAATTATGTGGGGTGTATATACAGCACAGCAAATAATAATAAATATATAAATATATTTATATTTATACTTAGCTAACATTATATATAGTATATCTTCTTCTATATATTTAGTATATATATATATATATT
>NW_013565822.1:0-1765 GCF_000499605.1 Eimeria maxima | reverse complement strand
TATATATATATATAAATGGATATAAATATTTATGTGTATATAGAGATATATTTATTAAGAATGAGGGTTTATACATCCATACATTTATATATATTATTCACTTCTTAACATTATTATATGCAGAGAAAAAATTAGGGTTTAGGGTTTAGGGTTTAGGGTTTAGGGTTTAGGGTTTACCCGTTTAACGATTTGGAACTCTGGACCAGCAAAGTCATATTGAATACCTCCAGGGCCCTGCATACAATAAATAAATAAATAAATAAATAAAATAATGCATAAGCAGCAGCAGCAGCAAGAAAAAGGAGGAGATGTGCTGCTGCTGTTGCTGCTGTTGCTGCTGTTGCTGCTGTTGCTGCTGGTGTTATGATTGTCTTACTGTACGTTTCTGTTGCCCTGGTCCTCCTGCTGCTGCTGCATCTGTAGCATTATCTCCTTGCTGTTTATTTGCTGCTGCTGCTCCTCCTGATGCTCCTGCTGCTGCAGGAGGCTTACGCTGCAGTCGCTGATTAAGCACCTTCTGCTCCTCTACTAGGCGCTTAATCTCCCTTCTTAGTATTGCGTCCGCCATTGCTTCTTATTATAATAAGACAGCAGCAGCAGCAGCAGTAGCAGCAGGAAGAACGAAAGGGGAGACCCAAAGGATGGTTACATGCATGCAAGGGATAGATACGCAGCAGTAGAAGCAGCAGCAACAGCGGGGTGGTCTTGCTTCGTTGTCTGCTGCTGCCACTTATAATACTAGGGAAGAAAAAGGAGGAGAAGATTATATTACTATTATACGCTATCTTTGCTCCCTTTTTCACCCCTCTTGCATGCGCTGCATAAAGATTTAATTTAATTCTCTCTATTTATTTAAATAAAACAAGAAAAAGAGAGGGAAAAAGAAGAAAAGTAGCAGCAACCGAGCTGCACATACACCCGAAGGAGCCACACAACAAACAAAGGAAATAAGGGGTGCCTGTCACTCTTTTCTCGTTTTTTCTAATAAATATAATTAAAAATAGATTTATTTATTCCTTTTAACGAATTTAAATTCTCATTTACTCCTTTTTTCCTCTCTTTTCCCCCTTCTCCCTCACGTCAGCGGCGTGCATGCATGCAGGCATGCAACAACAAAAAAGCCCCAACTGCATGCAACACTCTCTTATTTTCCTCTTTCTTTCTTCCTTCTTCCCCTTTTATCTATAGTAAGTCGATTAATATTTATTTTATTATTTTTAATACATAAATAAGAAGATAAATGCAGTTATAAGGACCCACGACACCCCCTTATAGCCCCTATATTGTACTAGCTAGGTGTCTGTACACCGCAGTATATAAGAAAGCAAAAATATACTTCTTAGGGAAATACACACTAATAAAATAAAAATAACTAAAAATAAACAAGAATAAATAAGGATATATAAAATAAAAATAAAATAATAATTAATTATTATTTATATTGTGTAAGAATATACTTCTAATACAACTAATGGGGTGTATGTACACCTTTTATTAGGGTTTATTATATAAAGAAAGAAAACCCTAAAAGGTCAACATACACCGCAAATGCATGCAAAGGGATAAACCCTAAAACCTAAACCCTAAACCCTACCTCTAAACCCTAAACCCTAAACACTAAACCCTTTGCACGGTTTTTGTCTTGCTGCAACAAATGCTCTAGTGTATACATAATAAACCCTTTTCTTCCCTATTTATTAATATAATAATTATATATCTTTTTTTTTATTAAAATATATATTAATTATATATATATATATATATA
>NW_013565821.1:0-2524 GCF_000499605.1 Eimeria maxima | reverse complement strand
CGCATTCGCCGTCAATGACTGTGCCACATAAAATGACCTCCCCAATCATCCCTTCAGGAAACACAAGTAATCATGCAATCAGTATAAGGGCTAGCACAGTACGGTTAATCGACTAACTAACCCAGGGACCATCGAAGGCCACCCTCGCAACCAGTGTTGCGAGGGTTTGGTTATCCGAGGTCCCCGTGAGCGGCATTAGTAAATCGATAAAGGTGGATCGACCAAACACAATTCGTCACAATAGAGGGATGAAATTGTGATATGCTTAGTGGTGGCACGCCATCCAAATATACAACCAACATAAACTGTTGATCGTCTAGACGCGTACATGCTGATCAGATCACTCAGTTGCCTATCTGGGCGAGAAAATGTATGACGTATATGCTGCATCTTGAACCCATGCCCTCCTACATCCGAACCACCACTGCAAATAGTAATCTGCGTTCAACGCAGAAGCTCCACGATTGCAAATAAGCTCAAGGACACCAATAGTGCCGCCAGTCCTCACTAAAAAACACGTGCTAGAAACGAAGCACGGCATATGCACTGTAGGGGCCTTCGAGGGAAGCATCACGGCCCAAAAGCGAAGCGCACTTCCTGTCCGTCGCCGGCAACAACGTGCATGCCGCAATAATGCGAAGAACGAACGGCAAGACTCGTCACGCATAGATGGGCCTCGCCTACACTACAGCCGTTTAATATACTCGCGCAAACCTCCAGCACAAAGCCTTAGAGGCACGAAGGAAACAACACACGAGAGCGCGTCGCCTCCGCTACCTCCCTATAAAAAGCAAGACACAAGGCACGTAGGCAAGCCATACAGCGGCTTCTTAAGCCCACTTATGCTGTCACCTGTGCCAAAGCACAGGTGGTAGCATTCAACGTAGGCACGCACGGCTGCAACTAAGTTAGATAATTAACAGCAATATTGCTGTAAGCATAACACATTCAAGAAATCACAAAAGAGATTTGCACTTCAACAGAATCATCCCGGCGGTTCAACAGGAAGCCGCACTTCCTGTCCGATGCGCTAAAGTACATACACACACCTTAAGTAAAAAAGTCGAGACTCGTGAGATTTAGTACGCTTACGCGATTTACAACACCCGCAGAAGAGTCCGGCACACAGCCTTGGATGTGAGACGTAGACAATACCCGATAATGCTCCAAAGTCGTGACTTGCCCAATTCACAACTAAGCAAGAAAAACGCAGGCAAGCAGGGCTCACAGTCAACTCTTAGACGCATTCACCCAGAAATCCAAGCCAAAGCTGCAAGCAGTAAAACCTGTTCAACGTAAAGGAATCCCCAGTGTACGATTGAACTCAGCTAGATCAAAAACACTCATTCAACCGCCAGTACGTAGTAAAAACCACTTTGCACAAATGGAGGAAGACCTCTGGATGGTAAAGGAGCTCGCGGCTCGCGCACATAGTTGAAACGAAGCTCACGTCCTGTCAAATGCACTAAAGGCATAAATTGTGGAGATAAAGAACAACCAACAAAAGGATTGCATGCCATTTATTTCGCCAGCGCTACAACCATTCGCAAACACAACATTCATAAGCCACTGTTGGAGCCAATACAGACGCAACTATTCGAGACCGTGCCGCGGTCGTGAGGTTAGGAAATTACAAAGGGAAAAGACGCGTGGTATTTACTTTGCCTCCTTTACAACCGGCTGTAGGCTCCGGATAAGTCACCAAGCTGTGCAGCTGGCGAAAATTGCCCCTCACGCTCTGTACTGTCCACTAAATACAACGGTTGCGTAGATCAGATATAACGAAAAATGGCGGTGCGCGATACATACGCTACGACCGCTTGCTGTTGATATTTAGTCAACAGAAGCACATCAGTTTGGAGCCGCACCGCAGTCCTGGGAGTGGCAATTGTGAATTGGCTTGACACATGCTAGTACGCGCAACACCCTAGCCCATGCGCAGTTTAAATTCCTCTACAGCACAACAAAAAAAGCAGTATAGCAATGCAACATGAGAGGCACAATAATTCGACACCGCATCTTCGCTGTAGGGTCGGCAGCTGCAAAACACCTACCCACGAACAAGTGAGCACGGCGTGCCTCTCAGGTGCACTAGATATCTGGACAATATGAAGATACTCGGAAGCCAAATCGTTCTCACACTAGGTTTGCGTCTGCAATGAAGTGCGCGGACCCATCTCACGGTCACCTTTGCACGTACCCGTACTTGCGTCTGGACGTGCAACTTGCCGCGTCCTTGAGGAAGCCGCCATAGACCACGTAGCGAGCATTAGGAAACGACAAAAATATTCCCCGCGAAAACAGCGGACCCCACATCCCGTGAACTCCCTAACAGGCATGATACAAAAGCCACAGCCAGCATAGAGAATCTCCACCAACGTAACCAATTAATCTGAAACTACGCCAATAGACGCGTCGCACCGCTTTTACTATGGAATTGGGAATGCCAAACCATTTACCGAACGAGCACTGTTTTGTTTAGATCCCTTAACAAGCAGTTTTTGGCAACTGCAGAGTTGTTCTA
>NW_013565820.1:0-1697 GCF_000499605.1 Eimeria maxima | reverse complement strand
TATATATATATATATATATATATATATATAATATATAAATATAAATAATAAATAAAAAATAGCTGAATAAACCCCAACAAAAAAGGCAAAAAATAAATAAATAAATAAATAAATAAATAAATAAATATATATTTATATATGTGTTATGTATAGGGTAATAGGAGTGCATGCATACGTATACCTCCAATAAACAAAGAAGAAGAAGAAAAAACAACAAGAATAGAGTTACGTTTACCAGATAATTCTTCTTGTTCTTATCTTTCTTTCTCTGCTGTCTCCTTAGCTATTGCTGATGGTATACAGCAACAATTATTACCTCCTTCTTATTATTATACAGATAAGGAGGGAGAGGGAGAGGGAGAGGGAGAGGAGGGAGAGGGAGGTGTCTCCTTATCTAATAGAAGGAGACATATTATATCTTCTTGTTATTATAATGATAAAGAAGAAGAAGGAGAAGAAAAAAAAGAAGAAAGTATTTCTTTTATTACTAATAATAATAATAATAATAATAATAATAATAATAATATAAATAATAATAATAATATAAATAATAATAATAATAATATTATTTCTTCTTCTTTTTCTTGTTGTATAAAAAATATAAAAAATAATAAAACAATTAATCCTTTTTCTTCTTTTTCTTCCCTTAATCCTTCTTCTTCTTCTTCTTCTTCCTCCTCCTCTTCCCTCTCCCTCTCCCTCTCCTCTTCCTCTTCCTCTTCCTCCTCCTCCCCCTCCTCCTCCTCCTCCTCCTCCTCCTCTTCTTGTTTATTAATTATTTCTCTTATAGATGGTCGTTCTGTCTTTGGTCATTTAGTTGCCATTGATCCTAACATGAATCTCTTCTTACAGGTATGCATGCATGCATGCATGCATGCATGCATGCAGGAGTGCATGCAGGAGTGCATGCATGCATGCAGATAGATGCATGCATGTATATATATGTAGGCACATTCATTTATGCATGTAGATCCCTCTTTTGTATGCATGCATGCATGCATGCATGCATGCATGCATGCAGATAAACAGACAGACAGACAAATGGTGTGTGCATGCAGACCCTACTTGCATGCATGCACGCATGCAGACAGCCAGTATATGTATATATGCATGCATGCATGCATGCATGCACGCATGCGCTGTGTGTTCAGGATGCAGTGGTAGAGATGTACATTATGTGGCCTTCTGTAGAAGAAGCAGAAAAAGCTAATGCTGCTGCTGCTGCTGCTGCTGCTGCTGCTGCTGCTGCAGCAGATCCTGCTGCTGCTGCAGCAGTCTCTAACGGCAACAGCAACAAAAGAAATCCAAAGACCTCTATTAAGACAGACACAACAGCAACTCCTCCCCATCCCCCCCACCAGCAGCAGCAACAGCAGCAACAGCAGCAGCAGCAGCAGCAGCAACAGCAGCAGCAACAAGAAAAAGGTATATATAGCTATAAAAAATATATATATAAAGGACGCATGCAGATAAAAAAAGAAGAAATAAAAAATATATTTATTGATGAAGAAATCTTCTCTCCTTCTCTTCTTCAATCACAATTCAATAAACCTTTTATTTGCTTATAAATTATTCTCTCCTTTTTTTTTTCTCCTTTTTTTTCTCCTTTTTTTTTCTCTTTTTTCTCCTTTTTTTTTTCCTTTTTCTTGTCTTTTTTTTCTCCTTTTTTTGTCAATAATTATATATATATATATATA
>NW_013565819.1:0-1773 GCF_000499605.1 Eimeria maxima | reverse complement strand
ATATATATATATATATTCGTATATATACGTATATGTATGGATCGATTTATCTGTGCATGTTTATATATATACAGAGAATTATTACCTAATTCCTTATTTCTTTAGATTCAAGGGTTTAGGGTTTAGGGTTTAGGGTTTAGACCTATCTGTTGTTTTATTCGTTTATTAGTATATATTTATTTATACACATATATATACATATACATATACATATACATATACATATACATATACATATACATATACATATACATATACATATACATATATACATATACATATACATATACATATACATATACATATACATATACATATACATATACATATACATATATATATATAAATACATATATATATATATATATTATAATTTATTATGTATATATATTCATAAAAAAATACACCAATGGACCATCAACAGGACACCAATGGTCAATCAGCAAACAAGACAGCAAGAGGGTTTATATTAATAAATAAAATAAATATAAATAAATAAATATAAATAAATAAATAAATAAATACAAATAAATAAATAAATAAATAAATTAAATTGCATGTAGTATAAAAAAGAGCAGTGCAACAAACCCCCATGCAATATAAATACACAACAGTGATTGTATAAACCCTAGCAGCAACAACTCTAAACCCTAAACCCTAAACCCTAAACCCTAGAAGGAATATAAACGGTACCTCTGCAGCATGATAAACCCTAGGTGAGGGTCTCCTTGCATCTGCAGCAAGGATAACTTCTGTCCATCTAAAAGGAGACGCCTCTACATCCATATGCCATACATCGCTTAATGGTCGCTCCCTGTACACCCCAAAACCCTAAACCCTAAACCCTAAACCCTAAACCCTAAACCCTAAACCCTAATTAATCGTGGTAAATCATTATAGCACCTCTAAATAAACTATAAAAAAACCCTAATATCCCCAAATAGATACAGTGTATTCTAATGTTCAATAGTATATATAAAAATAAGGGTTTAGGGTTTAGACGGATTAGGGTTTATATTTATATATATATAAATATATAATTAGGGTTTATAACGAACCCATCATTGCCTCCATGTAATATAATATTAGGTTTACTATACCCCATAACATGACCATATCTTCTTCCTGGTGTTCTTCCTTGTAGGGGTACAGCTAACCATTGAAGGTGTGGCTCTTTTCTTAAATCTAATAAATATAACTGAATATATATACATAAACCCTAAACCCTAAACCCTAAACCCTAAACCCTAAAAATTATTATTTTTTATAACATATATAACATGAATTATAATCGTAATAGGCTGGTTATATATAAGCATATATGTATAGATATACACAATAAACCCTAAACCCTCAATAAACCCTCATAAACCCTCATAAACCCTCATAAACCCTCATAAACCCTAATAAACCCTAATAAACCCTAATAAACCCTCACGAACCCTAATAAACCCTTACAAGCCCCCATAAACCCTCATAAAGAAGAAGAACTAAGATTAATGAATAAATAGAGGGAAGAAGTAGTAAAGTTTACCTCCTCAGGACTAAGACTTCCTCCTCCTGTAGCACCACCAAATACAACAAGTTGTAGCGTATCTACACAACATGCTGCATGCGCAGCACGAGGGTTTGGAGGATTTTCTGCCATCAACTTTATCCATTGGCCATTTGTTGTATTAAATAAAAAAGATTCATTTGTTATACTGTACCCTCCTGCAGCTGTATACATATATACATATATATACGTATACGTATATATATATATATATTATA
>NW_013565818.1:0-1775 GCF_000499605.1 Eimeria maxima | reverse complement strand
TATATATATATATATATATATATATATATGCAGGCAGCATACATCATATTGTACCTCCTTGTCCTCCTCTTGTTCCTATTCATTTTTTCTGCTTTTTTTTTTATTTTTTCTACACAGAGATGTAGCTGATCGTTTCCATTTCGAAGAATGGTGGACTTGGATGCAAGAAAGCGAAAGAGATGATTTTTTTCAGGAATGGATGTTCGATAACGAGCAAATGTTTAAAGATAAAATTAAACAAAGAAGACGTGAAGATGTTGCTATGGTATATTTATTTAATTTATTTATTTATTTATTTATTTTATTTATATTCATTATTATTGTTATTCTATACACAGGAAAAATATTCTTTTTTATTTGTCTTATTATTGTTTTCTTCATCTGTATCTGCTTCCTTCCTTTGGTGCTACTGCGGGTTTATGACTTCCCCTAACCTGTTATTGTATTGGGCTTGGCCTGGCTTTGTATATTATTATTATTTATTATTTATTATTATTTATTTATTATTATTTATTTATATTTCTTTTCTTTTGTGTATTTTGTTGTTATGTTGCAGCTAGAGGAGATACTGGAACAAAATCCACAAGAATATCCTTTTCAGAAGAAGTGAGTATTTTCTTTCTTTTTTTCTTTTTTTTTATTTAATTAAATAAATAATATTTAATTAATTAATTATAATTTATAATATTTATTTATTTATTTATTTATTCTTGTTGTTATTATGCTGTATTTAGATGGGTAGATGTTAAGGATCAACTCCTCTCTCATCCAAAGTTGCAAAATATGATGAAGATAGACGTCCTACAGTAAGCAATTTGCTGCTGCTGCTGCTGCTGCTGCTGCTGCTGCTGTTGCTGCTGCTGCTGTTGTTGCTGCTGTTGTTGTTGTATATTAAGAGGAAGTATATATAAATATATATTTATTTATATAATTATGTGTATAGAGTATGGGAAGAATGGGTAAGACATGGATATGATCAAGAAAGGAAACAAAGACAAGCACAAAACTTTCGTAAAGAAAGGAAGAGAAGAGATGCATTTAAGGAATTATTACAAGATGCAATAGATAAAGGTAATTAATTAATTAATTTATTTATTTATTTATTTATTTTATTTATTCCCTTTATTAGTTGTATAATAACAACCCTTTTTCTTATTATTATTCAACAATAAATAAGAGTTGCCTAACCTCTATATAATAAATAAATAAATAAAATAAATAAAATAAATAAATAAAATAAATAAAATAAATAAATAAATAAATAATATATATATGTGTATATATGTATACAGGAGAACTAAGTAGTCGTACAGATTGGGTAACATTTGTATCTAGTATAAGTAAGGATATAAGATATACATCTATGATAGGACAGAGTGGTAGTACACCAAGAGAATTATTTAATGATAAAATATATTATTTACAACAACAACATCAATACCTACAACATTTACTCAAAAAATATTCAGATAAATCATCTATTGATCTAAAAGATCAACATCTAACATTTAATCAGTAAGTTTATTTATTTTATTTATTTATTTATTTATTTATTTATTTATTTATTTTATTTATTTTATTTATTTATTCTTGTTCTTGTTGTTGCTGTTCTTGTTGTTGTTGTTGTTGGTGGTTGTTGTTGCTGTTGCTGTTGTTCCCTTTGCTGCCGTTGCTGTTGTTGCTGTTGCTACAGTATGCTATATGCATGCATATATACAACTATACATGCCTATATATATATAATATATATATATATATATTATATATATATATAT
>NW_013565817.1:0-1803 GCF_000499605.1 Eimeria maxima | reverse complement strand
TATATATATATATATATATATATATATATATATAATACCATATTATCAAGGGTTTAGGGTTTAGGGTTTAGGGTTTAGGGTTTAGGGTTTAGGGTTTATGTAGGGTTTATGGTGTGGGGATATACAGTCAATAAGAGTAACTTTGTTGTTGGTGTTGGTGTTGTTGTTGTTGAGTGATCAGCATTCACAAATCTAGGGTTTAGGGTTTTTAGGGTTTAGGGTTTTTAGGGTTTAGGGTTTAGGGTTTAGGGTTTAGGGTTTTTTTTTTTATGCAGACGCAATGGGTTCAATTATGTGAATATTATAATGATGCTGTAAATACAAACATTGATCCTTCTGTAGGAATTTCTCTACAAGATTTAGCTAAAATTTATAGTCTACAATCAGGTAATTTCTTATCCAGCCCCAATTGTCTGTATGCATGCATATGCATGCATATGCATGTACACAATTGCATGCATGCATGGATGCATGCAGCACCTCCGTAAATACCTCATAGCAACAACAGCAGCAGCAGCAGCAACAACAACAACACACAACCACAACCACCACCACTACCACCATAAACACCACGCGCATGCATATACAATATAAATACATATATATAGTAATATATATATTCAAAAACTTTGTTTTTTTGTGTATATTATATAAATAATAATATATATAGGTGATTTAGATAGAGATTATGAGTTATTATATCCAACATTACGTCAAGGAGAAGGAGAAGAAATAGATATTGAGGAATTAGATCGTTTATCTGATGAAAGTTTAGAGATATCTGCTAATGAGCAATCAGATCTTGAGGAAAGTACAGAGGATGATGATGATGATCTACCTAATGTTAGTAGTTAATCCTTATTCTTCTTGTTGCTGCTGTTGCTGCTGCTGTTGTGTTGTTGCTGTTGTTGTTGTTGCTGCTGCTGTTGTTGCGGTGCTGGCGATGGTGGTTGTTGCTGCTGAGAAGAGACAGAAGAAAAGGAGTTATATACCATCATAAGGAGACAAAAAGGAGACAGTAAATCAGGATAAAAAGGAGACAAACTTATATAAATATATGTATATATATATTCGTATTGTATGCCTCTTTCTCTATCTCCCTGTCTCCTTTTGTCTCCTTCTGTCTCCTTTTGTCTCTTTCTTAGGAAGCAGATGACGAAGGAGACGATCAGAAGGCATTAGCAAATACAGAAGAAGATAGGATTGAGTACGAATTAAAAACAAAATTAAATGCAAGAAAATTACAATTTATTTATAATTATGTTACCCAAGAACACAGAGGACCGTAAGTTCCTGCTGCTCCTCCTCCTCCTCCTGCTGCTGCTGTTGTTGTTGTTGTTGTTGCTGCTGCTGCAGTAGCAGCAACAGTAGCATGTGGCGTTACAGCGACGGCTGCAGCAATAGTTACATCAGCAGCAGCGCTTGTATATATCATTACGGCACGAGTTACAGCAGCAGCAACAGCAGCAGCAACAGCAAATACAGCAGAAGCAGCAGCAGGAGCAGGAGCAGGAGCAGGAGCAGCATATATGTGTGTGTTTATTGCAGAGCTGTAGATGAATTGATATCATCTGTCCCTTTTTTAGCAGCAAAGACATTGGAGACACATTTGTTATTATTGTCTCCTGTCTTTGGTAAGGAAGCACCATTAGGTCTTACCTCCTCTAGTCTCCGTTTATCTAGAGGTACTTCCTCTATTGCTGCATCCTCTTCTTCTTCTCCTACTTCCTTTACAGGAGAGGAGACAGATAAGACAAAAAAAGTAAGCATATATATATGTATATATATATATATATATATATT